>NW_028168859.1:700000-859000 GCF_964035555.1 Netta rufina | reverse complement strand
ACCTAAAACTATGAATTTCCCCCCAAAACCACCCTAAACTCACCTGATCTTCTTCAAAACCCACAATCCACTCCCATTTACCTTAACGACCAACGAGAATCCAACTAAAACCCAACGGAGACCCCAAAACAAGTCAGAAACACCCCGAAATATAACGGGATCACCCCAAAAATAACAGAAAAAAAAAAAACAAATACCATGAATCCACACCAAAAGTCCCCCTAAACCTACCTGATGTTCTCCAAAACCCACAATTTACAATTTTCCACCATGATGCCAACGGAAAACCCAATGAAACCCAACGGAGAACCCAAAACACATCAAAAACACCCGTAACAAGAACGGCATCACCCCCAAAACTGGAAGAAAATCCCGAAAAAGCATGGATCCAATCCCCCAAAAAAACGTAAACCTACCTGATATTCTCCAAATTCAAAGTCCACTCCCAACCACCATAAAACCCAATAGGAACTCAACGAAACGAAATGGAAACTCCAAAACACATAAAAACACCCCAAAAAAGAACTGGATCAGAAGAAAAAACACCAAAAACTATGAATTTCCAACCCCAAACCACCCTAAACTCACCTGATCTTCTCCAAAACCCACAATCCACTCCCATTTACCTTAACGACCAACGAGAACCCAACGAAACCCAACGGAGACCCCAAAACACGTCAAAAAAAATCCAAACACGAACGGGATCACACCCAAAATTCGAAGAAAATCCGCCAAAACCATAGATCCACCCCAAAACCACCCTAAACCTACCTGATGTTCTCCAAAACCCACAATTTAATCTTTTCCACTATGATGACCACAGAAAACCCAACGAAACCCAATGGAGAACCCAAAACACATCAAAAACACGCCAAACAAGAACGGATCACCCCCAAAACTGGAAGAAAATCCCCCAAAATTATAGATCCACACCAAAACGACCCTAAACCTACCTGATGTTCTCCAAAACCAACAATTTACAATTTTTCACTATGATGACCATAGAAAAACCAACGAAACCCAACGGAGACCCCAAAACACGTCAAAAACATGCAAAGCAAGAACGGGATAACACCCAAAAAAGAAATAAAACACCAAAAACTATAGATCCACCCCAAAACCACCCTGAACTCACCTGATCTTCTCAAAACCCACAATCCACTCCCATTTACCTTAACGACCAAGGAGAACACAACAAAACCGAACGGAGACCACAAAACACATCAAAAACACCACAAAAAAGAACAGGATCAACCCCAAAAAAGAAAGAGAACGCCAAAAACATTAGATCCTCCCCAAAATGACCCTAAACTTACCTGATGTTCTCCAAAACCCACAATTTACCCTTTTCCACATGATGACCACGGAAAACGCAACGAATTCCAACGGAGAACCCAAAACACGTCAAAAACACCCCAAAAAAACAACTGGATCAAAGAAAAAACAGAAGAAAGCCCTAAAAACGATGAATATGCCCCAAAAGTCCTCATAAACCTACCTGATGTTCTCCAAAACCCACAATGTACCATTTTGCACCATGATGACCACGGAAAACCCAACGAAACCCAACGGAGAACCCAAAACATGTCAAAACCACACCAAAAATGAACTGGATCAGAAGTAAAAAGCCCCAAAACTATGAATTTTTCTACAAAACCACCCTAAACTCACCTGATCTTCTCCAAAACCCACAATCCACACCCATTTACCTTACCGACCAACGAGAACCCAACAAAACCCAACGGAGACCCCAAAACACGTCAAAAACACCCCAAAAGCAAACCGGATCAGAAGAAAAAACGTGATTTAACCCCAAAAGAACCCTTAAACCTACCTGATGTTCTCCTAAATGTACAATCCACACCCAACCACCAGAAAACCTAATGGAAACCCAGTAAACAACAATGGAGACCCCAAAACAAGTAAGAAAAAAAAAAAACAACAATAATAAAAAAAAAAAAAAACGAACTGGATCAAAAGAAAAAACACCAAAAACTATGAATTTCCCCCGAAAACCAGCCTAAACTCACCTGATCTTCTCCAAAACACCCAATCCACTCCCATTTACCTTAAAGACCTGCAAGAACCCTACGAAACCCAACGGAGACACAAAAACACGTCAAAAACACCCCAAAAAAGAACGGGATCACCCCCAAAACTGGAAGAAAATCCACATAAAAACATAGGTCCACCCCAAAACCACCCTAAACCTACCTGATGTTCTCCAAACCCGCAATTTACACTTTTCCACCATGATGACCACGGAAAACGCAACGAATTCCAACGGAGAACCCAAAACACGTCAAAAACACCGCAAAAAACAACTGGATCAGAAGAAAAAACAGAAGAAAACCCTAAAAACGATGAATCTGCCCCAAAAGTCCTCATAAACCTACCTGATGTTCTCCAAAACCCACAATTTACCATTTTGCGCCATGATGACCACGGAAAACCCAACGAAACCCAACAGAGAACCCAAAACACGTCAAAACCACACCAAAAAAGAACTGGATCAGAAGTAAAAAACCCCAAAACTATGAATTTTTCGACAAAAGCACCCTAAACTCACCTGATCTTCTCCAAAACCCACAATCCACTCCCATTTACCTTAACGACCAACGAGAACCCAACGAAACCCAACGGAGACCCCAAAACACGTCAAAAAAAATCCAAACACGAACGGGATCACCCCCAAAACTGGAAGAAAATCCCACAAAATCATAGACCCACCCCAAAACCACCCTAAACCTACCTGATGTTCTCCAAAACCCGCAATTTACATTTCTCCAACATGATGACCAACAAGAACACAACGAAACCCAACGGAGACCCCAAAACACGTCAAAAACATGCCAAACAAGAACGGGAACACCAGAAAACTGGAAGAAAATCCAAAAACCAAAAAGGATCCAATCCCCAAAGCAACCTAAACCTACCTGATGTTCTCCAAATCCCAAAGTCCACTCCCAACCACCATAAAACCCATTAGGAACTCAACGAAACGCAACGGAAACCCCAAAACACCTCAAAAACACCCCAAAAAAGAACTGGATCAGAAGAAAAAACACCTAAAACTATGAATTTCCCCCCAAAACCACCCTAAACTCACCTGATCCTCTTCAAAACCCACAATCCACTCCCATTTACCTTAACGACCAACGAGAATCCAACTAAAACCCAACGGAGACCCCAAAACAAGTCAGAAACACCCCGAAATATAACGGGATCACCCCAAAAATAACAGAAAAAAAAAAAACAAATACCATGAATCCACACCAAAAGTCCCCCTAAACCTACCTGATGTTCTCCAAAACCCACAATTTACAATTTTCCACCATGATGCCAACGGAAAACCCAATGAAACCCAACGGAGAACCCAAAACACATCAAAAACACCCGTAACAAGAACGGCATCACCCCCAAAACTGGAAGAAAATCCCGAAAAAGCATGGATCCAATCCCCCAAAAAAACGTAAACCTACCTGATATTCTCCAAATTCAAAGTCCACTCCCAACCACCATAAAACCCAATAGGAACTCAACGAAACGAAATGGAAACTCCAAAACACATAAAAACACCCCAAAAAAGAACTGGATCAGAAGAAAAAACACCAAAAACTATGAATTTCCAACCCCAAACCACCCTAAACTCACCTGATCTTCTCCAAAACCCACAATCCACTCCCATTTACCTTAACGACCAACGAGAACCCAACGAAACCCAACGGAGACCCCAAAACACGTCAAAAAAAATCCAAACACGAACGGGATCACACCCAAAATTCGAAGAAAATCCGCCAAAACCATAGATCCACCCCAAAACCACCCTAAACCTACCTGATGTTCTCCAAAACCCACAATTTAATCTTTTCCACTATGATGACCACAGAAAACCCAACGAAACCCAATGGAGAACCCAAAACACATCAAAAACACGCCAAACAAGAACGGATCACCCCCAAAACTGGAAGAAAATCCCCCAAAATTATAGATCCACACCAAAACGACCCTAAACCTACCTGATGTTCTCCAAAACCAACAATTTACAATTTTTCACTATGATGACCATAGAAAAACCAACGAAACCCAACGGAGACCCCAAAACACGTCAAAAACATGCAAAGCAAGAACGGGATAACACCCAAAAAAGAAATAAAACACCAAAAACTATAGATCCACCCCAAAACCACCCTGAACTCACCTGATCTTCTCAAAAACCCACAATCCACTCCCATTTACCTTAACGACCAAGGAGAACACAACAAAACCGAACGGAGACCACAAAACACATCAAAAACACCACAAAAAAGAACAGGATCAACCCCAAAAAAGAAAGAGAACGCCAAAAAAATTAGATCCTCCCCAAAATGACCCTAAACTTACCTGATGTTCTCCAAAACCCACAATTTACCCTTTTCCACATGATGACCACGGAAAACGCAACGAATTCCAACGGAGAACCCAAAACACGTCAAAAACACCCCAAAAAAACAACTGGATCAAAAGAAAAAACAGAAGAAAGCCCTAAAAACGATGAATATGCCCCAAAAGTCCTCATAAACCTACCTGATGTTCTCCAAAACCCACAATGTACCATTTTGCACCATGATGACCACGGAAAACCCAACGAAACCCAACGGAGAACCCAAAACATGTCAAAACCACACCAAAAATGAACTGGATCAGAAGTAAAAAGCCCCAAAACTATGAATTTTTCTACAAAACCACCCTAAACTCACCTGATCTTCTCCAAAACCCACAATCCACACCCATTTACCTTACCGACCAACGAGAACCCAACAAAACCCAACGGAGACCCCAAAACACGTCAAAAACACCCCAAAAGCAAACCGGATCAGAAGAAAAAACGTGATTTAACCCCAAAAGAACCCTTAAACCTACCTGATGTTCTCCTAAATGTACAATCCACACCCAACCACCAGAAAACCTAATGGAAACCCAGTAAACAACAATGGAGACCCCAAAACAAGTAAGAAAAAAAAAAAACAACAATAATAAAAAAAAAAAAAAAACGAACTGGATCAAAAGAAAAAACACCAAAAACTATGAATTTCCCCCGAAAACCAGCCTAAACTCACCTGATCTTCTCCAAAACACCCAATCCACTCCCATTTACCTTAAAGACCTGCAAGAACCCTACGAAACCCAACGGAGACACAAAAACACGTCAAAAACACCCCAAAAAAGAACGGGATCACCCCCAAAACTGGAAGAAAATCCACATAAAAACATAGGTCCACCCCAAAACCACCCTAAACCTACCTGATGTTCTCCAAAACCCGCAATTTACACTTTTCCACCATGATGACCACGGAAAACGCAACGAATTCCAACGGAGAACCCAAAACACGTCAAAAACACCGCAAAAAAACAACTGGATCAGAAGAAAAAACAGAAGAAAACCCTAAAAACGATGAATCTGCCCCAAAAGTCCTCATAAACCTACCTGATGTTCTCCAAAACCCACAATTTACCATTTTGCGCCATGATGACCACGGAAAACCCAACGAAACCCAACAGAGAACCCAAAACACGTCAAAACCACACCAAAAAAGAACTGGATCAGAAGTAAAAAACCCCAAAACTATGAATTTTTCGACAAAAGCACCCTAAACTCACCTGATCTTCTCCAAAACCCACAATCCACTCCCATTTACCTTAACGACCAACGAGAACCCAACGAAACCCAACGGAGACCCCAAAACACGTCAAAAAAAATCCAAACACGAACGGGATCACCCCCAAAACTGGAAGAAAATCCCACAAAATCATAGACCCACCCCAAAACCACCCTAAACCTACCTGATGTTCTCCAAAACCCGCAATTTACATTTCTCCAACATGATGACCAACAAGAACACAACGAAACCCAACGGAGACCCCAAAACACGTCAAAAACATGCCAAACAAGAACGGGAACACCAGAAAACTGGAAGAAAATCCAAAAACCAAAAAGGATCCAATCCCCAAAGCAACCTAAACCTACCTGATGTTCTCCAAATCCCAAAGTCCACTCCCAACCACCATAAAACCCATTAGGAACTCAACGAAACGCAACGGAAACCCCAAAACACCTCAAAAACACCCCAAAAAAGAACTGGATCAGAAGAAAAAACACCTAAAACTATGAATTTCCCCCCAAAACCACCCTAAACTCACCTGATCCTCTTCAAAACCCACAATCCACTCCCATTTACCTTAACGACCAACGAGAATCCAACTAAAACCCAACGGAGACCCCAAAACAAGTCAGAAACACCCCGAAATATAACGGGATCACCCCAAAAATAACAGAAAAAAAAAAAACAAATACCATGAATCCACACCAAAAGTCCCCCTAAACCTACCTGATGTTCTCCAAAACCCACAATTTACAATTTTCCACCATGATGCCAACGGAAAACCCAATGAAACCCAACGGAGAACCCAAAACACATCAAAAACACCCGTAACAAGAACGGCATCACCCCCAAAACTGGAAGAAAATCCCGAAAAAGCATGGATCCAATCCCCCAAAAAAACGTAAACCTACCTGATATTCTCCAAATTCAAAGTCCACTCCCAACCACCATAAAACCCAATAGGAACTCAACGAAACGAAATGGAAACTCCAAAACACATAAAAACACCCCAAAAAAGAACTGGATCAGAAGAAAAAACACCAAAAACTATGAATTTCCAACCCCAAACCACCCTAAACTCACCTGATCTTCTCCAAAACCCACAATCCACTCCCATTTACCTTAACGACCAACGAGAACCCAACGAAACCCAACGGAGACCCCAAAACACGTCAAAAAAAATCCAAACACGAACGGGATCACACCCAAAATTCGAAGAAAATCCGCCAAAACCATAGATCCACCCCAAAACCACCCTAAACCTACCTGATGTTCTCCAAAACCCACAATTTAATCTTTTCCACTATGATGACCACAGAAAACCCAACGAAACCCAATGGAGAACCCAAAACACATCAAAAACACGCCAAACAAGAACGGATCACCCCCAAAACTGGAAGAAAATCCCCCAAAATTATAGATCCACACCAAAACGACCCTAAACCTACCTGATGTTCTCCAAAACCAACAATTTACAATTTTTCACTATGATGACCATAGAAAAACCAACGAAACCCAACGGAGACCCCAAAACACGTCAAAAACATGCAAAGCAAGAACGGGATAACACCCAAAAAAGAAATAAAACACCAAAAACTATAGATCCACCCCAAAACCACCCTGAACTCACCTGATCTTCTCAAAAACCCACAATCCACTCCCATTTACCTTAACGACCAAGGAGAACACAACAAAACCGAACGGAGACCACAAAACACATCAAAAACACCACAAAAAAGAACAGGATCAACCCCAAAAAAGAAAGAGAACGCCAAAAACATTAGATCCTCCCCAAAATGACCCTAAACTTACCTGATGTTCTCCAAAACCCACAATTTACCCTTTTCCACATGATGACCACGGAAAACGCAACGAATTCCAACGGAGAACCCAAAACACGTCAAAAACACCCCAAAAAAACAACTGGATCAAAAGAAAAAACAGAAGAAAGCCCTAAAAACGATGAATATGCCCCAAAAGTCCTCATAAACCTACCTGATGTTCTCCAAAACCCACAATGTACCATTTTGCACCATGATGACCACGGAAAACCCAACGAAACCCAACGGAGAACCCAAAACATGTCAAAACCACACCAAAAATGAACTGGATCAGAAGTAAAAAGCCCCAAAACTATGAATTTTTCTACAAAACCACCCTAAACTCACCTGATCTTCTCCAAAACCCACAATCCACACCCATTTACCTTACCGACCAACGAGAACCCAACAAAACCCAACGGAGACCCCAAAACACGTCAAAAACACCCCAAAAGCAAACCGGATCAGAAGAAAAAACGTGATTTAACCCCAAAAGAACCCTTAAACCTACCTGATGTTCTCCTAAATGTACAATCCACACCCAACCACCAGAAAACCTAATGGAAACCCAGTAAACAACAATGGAGACCCCAAAACAAGTAAGAAAAAAAAAAAAACAACAATAATAAAAAAAAAAAAAAACGAACTGGATCAAAAGAAAAAACACCAAAAACTATGAATTTCCCCCGAAAACCAGCCTAAACTCACCTGATCTTCTCCAAAACACCCAATCCACTCCCATTTACCTTAAAGACCTGCAAGAACCCTACGAAACCCAACGGAGACACAAAAACACGTCAAAAACACCCCAAAAAAGAACGGGATCACCCCCAAAACTGGAAGAAAATCCACATAAAAACATAGGTCCACCCCAAAACCACCCTAAACCTACCTGATGTTCTCCAAAACCCGCAATTTACACTTTTCCACCATGATGACCACGGAAAACGCAACGAATTCCAACGGAGAACCCAAAACACGTCAAAAACACCGCAAAAAACAACTGGATCAGAAGAAAAAACAGAAGAAAACCCTAAAAACGATGAATCTGCCCCAAAAGTCCTCATAAACCTACCTGATGTTCTCCAAAACCCACAATTTACCATTTTGCGCCATGATGACCACGGAAAACCCAACGAAACCCAACAGAGAACCCAAAACACGTCAAAACCACACCAAAAAAGAACTGGATCAGAAGTAAAAAACCCCAAAACTATGAATTTTTCGACAAAAGCACCCTAAACTCACCTGATCTTCTCCAAAACCCACAATCCACTCCCATTTACCTTAACGACCAACGAGAACCCAACGAAACCCAACGGAGACCCCAAAACACGTCAAAAAAAATCCAAACACGAACGGGATCACCCCCAAAACTGGAAGAAAATCCCACAAAATCATAGACCCACCCCAAAACCACCCTAAACCTACCTGATGTTCTCCAAAACCCGCAATTTACATTTCTCCAACATGATGACCAACAAAAACACAACGAAACCCAACGGAGACCCCAAAACACGTCAAAAACATGCCAAACAAGAACGGGAACACCAGAAAACTGGAAGAAAATCCAAAAACCAAAAAGGATCCAATCCCCAAAGCAACCTAAACCTACCTGATGTTCTCCAAATCCCAAAGTCCACTCCCAACCACCATTAAACCCATTAGGAACTCAACGAAACGCAACGGAAACCCCAAAACACCTCAAAAACACCCCAAAAAAGAACTGGATCAGAAGAAAAAACACCTAAAACTATGAATTTCCCCACAAAACCACCCTAAACTCACCTGATCTTCTTCAAAACCCACAATCCACTCCCATTTACCTTAACGACCAACGAGAATCCAACTAAAACCCAACGGAGACCCCAAAACAAGTCAGAAACACCCCAAACAAGAACGGGATAACCCCCAAAAAAGAAAGAAAACCCCAAAAACCATAGATCCACCCCAAAAACACACTAAACCTACCTGATGTTCTCCAAATCCCAAAGTCCACTCCCAACAAACTTAAAACACAGTAGGAAATCAACGAAACGCAACGGAAACCCCAAAACACGTCAAAAACACCACCAAAAAAAAGCGGGAGCACCCCCAAAACCGAAAGAAAACCCTAAAAGCCATTGATCCACCCCAAAAGTCCCCCTAAACCTACCTGATGTTCTCCAATACCCACAATTTACCCGTTTTCACCATGATGAACAACAAGAACCCAACAAAAACCAATGGAGACCCCAAAATATGTCAAAAACACCCCAAAAAAGAACGGGACCACCCCAAAAACAGAAGAAAACGCTAAAAGACAAACAGAAGAATTCCCCCAAAACCATAGATTCACCACCCAAAAAAACTTAAACTCACCTGATGTTCTCCAAAACCCGCAATTTACACTTTTCCAACATGATGACCAACAAGAACCCAACAAAACCCAACGAAGACCCCAAAACACATCAAAAACACCCCGAAATATAACGGGATCACCCCAAAAATAACAGAAAAAAAAAAAACAAATACCATGAATCCACACCAAAAGTCCCCCTAAACCTACCTGATGTTCTCCAAAACCCACAATTTACAATTTTCCACCATGATGCCAACGGAAAACCCAATGAAACCCAACGGAGAACCCAAAACACATCAAAAACACCCGTAACAAGAACGGCATCACCCCCAAAACTGGAAGAAAATCCCGAAAAAGCATGGATCCAATCCCCCAAAAAAACGTAAACCTACCTGATATTCTCCAAATTCAAAGTCCACTCCCAACCACCATAAAACCCAATAGGAACTCAACGAAACGAAATGGAAACTCCAAAACACATAAAAACACCCCAAAAAAGAACTGGATCAGAAGAAAAAACACCAAAAACTATGAATTTCCAACCCCAAACCACCCTAAACTCACCTGATCTTCTCCAAAACCCACAATCCACTCCCATTTACCTTAACGACCAACGAGAACCCAACGAAACCCAACGGAGACCCCAAAACACGTCAAAAAAAATCCAAACACGAACGGGATCACACCCAAAATTCGAAGAAAATCCGCCAAAACCATAGATCCACACCAAAACCACCCTAAACCTACCTGATGTTCTCCAAAACCCACAATTTAATCTTTTCCACTATGATGACCACAGAAAACCCAACGAAACCCAATGGAGAACCCAAAACACATCAAAAACACGCCAAACAAGAACGGATCACCCCCAAAACTGGAAGAAAATCCCCCAAAATTATAGATCCACACCAAAACGACCCTAAACCTACCTGATGTTCTCCAAAACCAACAATTTACAATTTTTCACTATGATGACCATAGAAAAACCAACGAAACCCAACGGAGACCCCAAAACACGTCAAAAACATGCAAAGCAAGAACGGGATAACACCCAAAAAAGAAATAAAACACCAAAAACTATAGATCCACCCCAAAACCACCCTGAACTCACCTGATCTTCTCAAAAACCCACAATCCACTCCCATTTACCTTAACGACCAAGGAGAACACAACAAAACCGAACGGAGACCACAAAACACATCAAAAACACCACAAAAAAGAACAGGATCAACCCCAAAAAAGAAAGAGAACGCCAAAAACATTAGATCCTCCCCAAAATGACCCTAAACTTACCTGATGTTCTCCAAAACCCACAATTTACCCTTTTCCACATGATGACCACGGAAAACGCAACGAATTCCAACGGAGAACCCAAAACACGTCAAAAACACCCCAAAAAAACAACTGGATCAAAAGAAAAAACAGAAGAAAGCCCTAAAAACGATGAATATGCCCCAAAAGTCCTCATAAACCTACCTGATGTTCTCCAAAACCCACAATGTACCATTTTGCACCATGATGACCACGGAAAACCCAACGAAACCCAACGGAGAACCCAAAACATGTCAAAACCACACCAAAAATGAACTGGATCAGAAGTAAAAAGCCCCAAAACTATGAATTTTTCTACAAAACCACCCTAAACTCACCTGATCTTCTCCAAAACCCACAATCCACACCCATTTACCTTACCGACCAACGAGAACCCAACAAAACCCAACGGAGACCCCAAAACACGTCAAAAACACCCCAAAAGCAAACCGGATCGAAGAAAAAACGTGATTTAACCCCAAAAGAACCCTTAAACCTACCTGATGTTCTCCTAAATGTACAATCCACACCCAACCACCAGAAAACCTAATGGAAACCCAATAAACAACAATGGAGACCCCAAAACAAGTAAGAAAAAAAAAAAAAACAATAATAATAATAAAAAAAACCGAACTGGATCAAAAGAAAAAACACCAAAAACTATGAATTTCCCCCGAAAACCAGCCTAAACTCACCTGATCTTCTCCAAAACACCCAATCCACTCCCATTTACCTTAAAGACCTGCAAGAACCCTACGAAACCCAACGGAGACACAAAAACACGTCAAAAACACCCCAAAAAAGAACGGGATCACCCCCAAAACTGGAAGAAAATCCACATAAAAACATAGATCCACACCAGAAGTCCCCCTATACCTACCTGATGTTCTCCAAAACCCAGAATTTACACTTCTACAACGTGATGATCATGGAAAACCCAACGAAACCCAACGGAGACCCCAAAACACATCAAAAACACCCCATAAAAGAACGGGATCACCCCCAAAACTGGAAGAAAATCCACATAAAAACATAGGTCCACCCCAAAACCACCCTAAACCTACCTGATGTTCTCCAAAACCCGCAATTTACACTTTTCCACCATGATGACCACGGAAAACGCAACGAATTCCAACGGAGAACCCAAAACACGTCAAAAACACCGCAAAAAAACAACTGGATCAGAAGAAAAAACAGAAGAAAACCCTAAAAACGATGAATCTGCCCCAAAAGTCCTCATAAACCTACCTGATGTTCTCCAAAACCCACAATTTACCATTTTGCGCCATGATGACCACGGAAAACCCAACGAAACCCAACAGAGAACCCAAAACACGTCAAAACCACACCAAAAAAGAACTGGATCAGAAGTAAAAAGCCCCAAAACTATGAATTTTTCTACAAAACCACCCTAAACTCACCTGATCTTCTCCAAAACCCACAATCCACTCCCATTTACCTTACCGACCAACGAGAACCCAACGAAACCCAACGGAGACCCCAAAACACGTCAAAAAAAATCCAAACACGAACGGGATCACCCCCAAAACTGGAAGAAAATCCCACAAAATCATAGACCCACCCCAAAACCACCCTAAACCTACCTGATGTTCTCCAAAACCCGCAATTTACATTTCTCCAACATGATGACCAACAAGAACACAACGAAACCCAACGGAGAACCCAAAACACGTCAAAAACATGCCAAACAAGAACGGGAACACCAGAAAACTGGAAGAAAATCCAAAAACCAAAAAGGATCCAATCCCCAAAGCAACCTAAACCTACCTGATGTTCTCCAAATCCCAAAGTCCACTCCCAACCACCATTAAACCCATTAGGAACTCAACGAAACACAACGGAAACCCCAAAACACCTCAAAAACACCCCAAAAAAGAACTGGATCAGAAGAAAAAACACCTAAAACTATGAATTTCCCCCCAAAACCACCCTAAACTCACCTGATCTTCTTCAAAACCCACAATCCACTCCCATTTACCTTAACGACCAACGAGAATCCAACTAAAACCCAACGGAGACCCCAAAACAAGTCAGAAACACCCCAAACAAGAACGGGATAACCCCCAAAAAAGAAAGAAAACCCCAAAAACCATAGATCCACCCCAAAAACACACTAAACCTACCTGATGTTCTCCAAATCCCAAAGTCCACTCCCAACAAACTTAAAACACAGTAGGAAATCAACGAAACGCAACGGAAACCCCAAAACACGTCAAAAACACCACCAAAAAAAAGCGGGAGCACCCCCAAAACCGAAAGAAAACCCTAAAAGCCATCGATCCACCCCAAAAGTCCCCCTAAACCTACCTGATGTTCTCCAAAACCCACAATTTACAATTTTCCACCATGATGCCAACGGAAAACCCAACGAAACCCAACGGAGAACCCAAAACACATCAAGAACACCAAAATTAAGAACGGAATCACCCCCAAAACTGGAACAAAATCCCCAAAAAGCACGGATCAAATCCCAAAACCACCCTAAACCTACCTGATGTTCTCCAATACCCACAATTTACCCGTTTTCAACATTATGAACAACAAGAACCCAACAAAAACCAACGGAGACCCCAAAATATGTCAAAAACACCCCAAACAAGAACGGAATCACCCCCAAAACTGGAAGAAAATCCCCCAAAAACATAGATCCACCCCAAAATGACACTAAACCTACCTGAGGTTCTCCAAAACCCGCAATTTACACTTTTCCAACATGATGACCAACAAGAACCCAACAAAACCCAACGGAGACCCCAAAACACGTCAAAAACATGCCAAACAAGAACGGGATCACCCCGCAAAAAAAAAACAGATGAAAACCCCGAATACCTTGAATCCACCCCAAAAGCCCCCCTAAACCTACCTGATGTTCTCCAAAACCCACAATTTACACTTTTCCACCATGATGACCACGGAAAACCCAATGAAACCCGACGGAGACCCTAAAACACGTCAAAAACACGCCGAAAAAAACCTGGATCAGTAGAATAAATCAGAAGAAAACCCTAAAAACCATGAATCTGCCCCAAAAGTCCTCATAAACCTACCTGATGTTCTCCAAAACCCACAATTTACACTTTTCCACCATGATGACCACGGAAAACCCAATGAAACCCAACGGAGACCACAAAACACGTCAAAAACACCCCAAAAATGAATTGGATCACCCCCCCCCCAAAAAAAAACCCAAAAAACCAGAAGAATCATAGAATCATAGAATATCCTGAGTTGGAAGGGACCCTTAAGGATCATCAAGTCCAACTCTTGACACCGCACAGGTCTACCCAAAAGTTCACACCATGTGACTAAGTGTACAGTCCAATCTCTTCTTAAATTCAGACAGGCTCGGTGCAGTGACCACTTCCCTGGGGAGCCTGTTCCAGTGTGCAACCACCCTCTCTGTGAAGAACCCCCTCCTGATGTCAAGCCTAAATTTCCCCTGCCTCAGCTTAACCCCGTTCCCGCGGGTCCTGTCACTGGTGTTAATGGAGAAAAAGTCTCCTGCCTCTCGACACCCCCTTACGAGGAAGTTGTACACTGTGATGAGGTCTCCCCTCAGCCTCCTCTTCTCCAGGCTGAACAGGCCCAGTGACCTCAGCCGTTCTTCGTACGTCTTCCCCTCCAGGCCTTTCGCCATCTTCGTAGCCCTCCTCTGGACACTTTCCAACAGTTTCATGTCCTTTTTATACTGCGGTGCCCAGAACTGCACACAGTACTCGAGGTGAGGCCGCACCAGCGCAGAGTAGAGTGGGACAATCACCTCCCTTGACCTACTAGCGATACCGTGCTTGATGCACCCCAGGACACGGTTGGCCCTCCTGGCTGCCAGGGCACACTGCTGGCTCATATTCAACTTGCTGTCTACCACGACCCCCAGATCCCTCTCTTCTAGGCTGCTCTCCAGCGTCTCATCGCCCAGTCTGTACATGCAGCCAGGGTTTCCCCGTCCCAGGTGCAGGACCCGGCACTTGCTCTTATTGAACTTCATGCGGTTGGTGATTGCCCAGCTCTCCAACCTATCCAGATCCCTCTGCAAGGCCTTTACGCCCTCATTTGAGTCCACAACTCCTCCAAGTTTGGTGTCATCAGCAAACTTGCTCAAAATACCCTCTATTCCTACATCTAGATCGTTTATAAAAATATTGAAAAGTACCAGCCCTAAAATGGAGCCTTGAGGGACCCCACTGGTGACCACCCGCCAGCCTGATGCAGCCCCATTTACCATAACCCTTTGGGCCCTGCCCGTTAGCCAATTGCTCACCCATCGTATAATGTTTTTATTTAGCTGTATGGTGGACATTTTGTCCAGTAGGATCCTATGGGAAACCGTGTCAAAAGCCTTGCTGAAGTCCAAAAAAATCACATCAGCTGGTTTCCCTTGGTCCACCATACGGGTGATCTTATCATAAAAGGAAATCAGGTTAGTTAGGCAGGACCTACCCTTCACAAACCCATGCTGGCTGGGACCAATGACTGCTTTGTCCCCCAGGTGCGCCTCAATAAGTTCGAGAACCAACTTCTCCATGATTTTACCAGGCACTGACGTGAGACTGACAGGCCTGTAATTGCTAGGGTCTTCTTTCTGACCCTTCTTGAAAATCGGCACAACATTTGCCAGCTTCCAGTCTACCGGGACCTCTCCAAATTCCCAGGATCGTTGAAAAATAATTGAGAGAGGTTCCGCGATGACGTCCGCCAGCTCTTTCAGCACCCGGGGATGAATCCCATCCGGACCCATGGACTTGTAGGGATCCAGGTGGAGTAGCAAATCCCGCACACGTTCAGGGTCAGTTGGGAGTTTGTCATCCCCACCGTCCCGGTCCTCCAGCTCAGGGCACCCTGGGTCCCGAAGCCCATCATCGGCATTGAAGACAGAGGCAAAGAAGGCGTTAAGCGTCTCTGCTTTGCCTATGTCATCGTCTGTGAGGAGACCTTCCCTATCAAGGAGCGGCCCTATGTATTCTTTAGTTCTCCTTTTTCCATTTACATATCTAAAAAAACCCTTTTTATTTTCTCTCACAGACACAGCCAGCTTCAACTCTAGCTGTGCTTTGGCCACACGAACTTTCTCCCTACAAACACGAACAGCATCTCTGTATTCTTTCCATGACGCCTGGCCCTCCTTCCAGTAGCGAAACACTCTCTGTTTCCGCCTAATCTCCATTAGAACGTTCCTGGTCAGCCACGCCGGCCTCCTGCCCCGCCTGCCTGACTTGCGATATTTAGGAATTGCCTGATCTTGTGCTTCTAGGAGGCATCGCTTAAAGAGTGACCAGCACTGGTGGACATCGAGGCCTTCAAGAGCAGTTTCCCAGGGGACCTTGCTGACTAGTTCCCTGAGCAGCCTGAAGTCTGCTTTCCCCATATCTAGGGATGAGGTTTTGGTGGCACTTTTCCTTCTGTCACCATAAATTTTGAACTCAACCACTTCATGGTCGCTATGACCGAGGCGGCCACCAATCACCACATCTCCCACCAGACCCTCTCTGTTTTCTAGCAACAGGTCTAGGAGGGCACCTTTCCTAGTTGGCTCCGTTAGCACCTGCACCAAGAAGTTATCATCTAGGTGCTTCATGAACCTCCTGGACTTGCTCGTGTCAGCCGTGTGGCACTCCCAGTTAACGTCCGGCAAGTTGAAGTCCCCCATAAGGACAAGAGGAGTTAATCTCGAGGCCTCTCTTAGTTCTGTAAAGAATAATTTATCGGCGCTATCGTCCTGGCCAGGCGGTCTGTAATAGACTCCCACAACGACATCCCCTTTATTCGTTCATCCCTTGATCCTTACCCAGAGGCTCTCAACTTTGCCATCGCCGACCTGAAGTTCCACACAGTCCAGCCCCTGCTTCACATACATCGCAACCCCACCACCTCGCCTACCCTGCCTGTCCCTCCTGAAGAGCCTGTAACCATCTATCGCAACACCCCAGTCACAGGACTCATCCCACAAGGTTTCGCTTATGCCGATGATGTCGTAGTTGCGGGACTGGGCCAGGACTTCTAGCTCATCCATTTTATTCCTCATACTGCGTGCGTTTGTGTAAAAGCATTTCAAGTGCATCTCCTTGACCCCAAATACCATGAATCCACCCCAAAAGTCCCCCTAAACCTACCTGATGTTCTCCAAAACCCACAATTTACACTTTTCCACCATGATGACCACGGAAAACCCAACGAAACCCAACGGAGAACCCAAAACACATCAAAAACACCCCAAACAAGAACAGGATCACCCCCAAAACTGGAAGAAAATCCCCCAAAAGCACGGATCAAAACCCCAAAACCACCCTAAACCTACCTGATGTTCTCCAAATCCCAAAGTCCACTCCCAACCACTATAAAAACCATTAGGAAATCAATGAAACGCAATGGAAACCCCAAAACACGTCTAAAACACCCCAAAAAAGAACGGGATCACCCCTAAAACCGAAAGAAAACCCTAAAAGCCATTGATCCACCCCAAAAGTCCCCCTAAACCTACCTGATGTTCTCCAAAACCCACAATTTACCCGTTTTCACCATGATAAACAACAGGAACCCAACAAAAACTAACGGAAACTCCAAAACATGTCAAAAACACCCCCAAAAAGAACAAGACCACTTCAAAAACAGAAGAAAACGCTAAAAAAAAACAGAAGAATTCCCCCAAAACCAATATATTCACCACCCAAAAAATCTTAAACTAACCTGATTTTCTCCAAAACCCACAATTTACATTTTTCCACCATGATGCCAACGGAAAACCCAACGAAACCCAACGGAGAACCCCAAAACATGTCAAAAACAACCCAAAAAAGAACGGAATCACCCCCAAAACTGGAAGAAAATCTCCAAAAGCATAGATCCAACCCCAAACCACCCTAAACCTACCTGATGTTATCCAAGACCCACAATTTACTTTTCTCCAACATGATGACCAACAAGAACCCAACAAAACCCAACCGAAACCACAAAACACGTCAAAACCACCCCAAAAATGAATAGGATCACCCCCCCAAAAAAAGAAAAAAAACCCAAATACCATGAATCCACCACAAAAGTCCCCCTAAACCTACCTGATGTTCTCCAAAACCCACAATTTACACTTTTCCAACATGATGACCACGGAAAACCCAATGAAACCCAACTGAGACCCAAAAACACGTCAAAAACACCCCAAAAAAGAACAGAATCACCCCCAAAGCTGGAAGAAAATCCCCAAAACCATAGATCCACCCCCAAAACCACCCTAAACCTACCTGATATTCTCCAAAACCCACAATTTACACTTTTTCAAAATGATGACCAACAAGAACCCAATGAAAGAAAACAGATACCCCAAAACACGTCAAAAACACCAAAACAAGAACGGGATAACCCCCCAAAAAGAAAGAACACCCCCAAAACAATAGATCCACCCCAAAACCACCCTAAACTTACCTGATGTTCTCCAAAACCCAGAATTTACACTTTTCAACCATGATGACCAAGGAAAACCAAACGAAACTCAACGGAGAACCCAAAACACGTCAAAAATACCCAAAAAAGAACTGGATCAGAAGAAAAAACAGAAGAAAACCCTAAAAACCATGAATCAGCCCCAAAAGTCCTCATAAACCTACCAGATGTTCTCCAAAACCCACAGTTTAACACTTTCCACATTAATGACCACGGAAAAAGAACGAAACACAACGGAGATACAAAAACCGTCAAAAACACCCCAAACAAGAACGGGATCCCCCCCAAAACTGGAACAAAATCCCCCAAAACCATAGAACCACCCCAAAACCACCCCAAACCTACCTGATGTTCTCCAAAACCCATAATTTACACTTTTCCACCATGATGGCAATGGAAAACCCAACGAAACCCAATGGAGAAAACACCAAAACACGTCAAAAACACGCCGAAAAACAACTGGATCAGTAGAAAAAAACAGAAGAAAACCCTAAAAACCATGAACCTGCCCCCAAAGGCCTCATAAACCTACCTGATGTTCTCCAAAACCCACAATTTACACTTTTCCACCATGATGACCACGGAAAACCCAACGAAACCCAACGGAGTACCCAAAACACTTCAAAAACACCCCAAACAAGAACAGGATTACCCCCAAAACGAGAGAAAATCCCCCAAAAGCCCGGATCCAATCCCAAAACCACCCTAAACCTGCCTGATGTTCTCCAAATCCAAATGTCCACTCCCAACCACCATAAAACCCATTAGGAACTCAACGAAACCCAACGGAAACCCCAAGAAACCTCAAAAACACCCCAAAAAAGAACTGGATCAAAAGAAAAAACACCAAAAACTATGAATTTCCCCCCAAAAGCATCCTAAACTCACCTGATCTTCTTCAAAACCCACAATCCAATCCCATTTACCTTAATGACAAAGGCGAACCCAAGGAAACCCAACGGAGACCACAAATCACGTCAAAAACACCCCAAACAAGAACGGGATCAACCCCAAAACTGGAAGAAAATCCCGAAAAAAACATACATCCACAGAAAAAATCCCCCTAAACCTACCTGATGTTCTCAAAAACCCACAATTTACACTTTTCCACCATGATGACCATCAAGAACCCAAGTAAAACCCAACGGAGACCAGAAAATATGTCAAAATCACCCCAAAAAAGAACGGGACCACGCCAAAAAAACAGAAGAAAACACTCAAAAAAAATGGAAGATTTGCCCCAAAACCATAGATTCATCACCCAAAAAAACTTAAACTCACCTGATGTTCTCCAAAACCCACAATTTACACTTTTCCAACATGATGACCACGGAAAACGCAACGAAACCCAACGGAGAACCCAAAACACGTCAAAAACACCACAAACAAGAACGGAATCAGCCCCAAAACTGGAACAAAATCCCCAAAAAGCACGGATCAAATCCCAAAACCACCCTAAACCTATCTGATATTCTCCAAAACCCACAATTCAGCCTTTTCCACCAAAATGAACAAGAAAAACACAACGAAACAAAACAGAGACCACAAAACACGTCAAAAACACCCCAAACAAGAACAGAACACACCCAAAACTGGAAAAACATCCCCCAAAAACATAGATCCACCCCAAAACGACACTAAACCTACCTGAGGTTCTCCAAAACCCACAATTTACACTTTTCCAACATGATGACCAACAAGAACCCAACAAAACCCAACGGAGACCCCAAAACACGTCAAAAACACCCCAAAAATGAATAGGATCACCCAAAAGAAAAAACTGAAGAAAACCCGAATACCTTGAATCCACCCCAAAAGTCCCCCTAAACCTACCTAATGTTCTCCAAAACCCAAAATTTACACTTTTCCACCATGATGACCAACAAGAACCAAACTGAAACCCAACGGAGAACCCAAAACAAGTCAAAAACACCCCAAAAAAGAACTGCATCAGAAGAAAAAACACGAAAAACTATGAATTTCCCCCCAAAAACACCCTAAACTCTCCTGATCTTCTCCAAAACCCACAATCCACTCCCATTTACCTTAACGACCAACGAGAACCTAACGAAACGCCACGGAGACCACAAAACAAGTCCAAAACACCCCGAAAAAGAACAGGATCACACCCAAAAAAAAAAAGAAAACGCCAAAAACCATAGATCCACCCCAAAACCACCCTAAACCTACCCGATGTTCTCCAAAACCCACAATTTAACATTTTCCACAATAATGACCACGGAAAAAGAACGAAACACAACGGAGACCTCAAAACACGTCAAAAACACCCCAAAAAAGAACGGGATCACCCCAAAAAAAACAGAAAAAAAAAACAATAAATACCATGAATCCACCCCAAAAGTCCGCCTAAACCTACCTGATGTTCTCCAAAACCCACAATTTACAATTTTTAACCATGATGCCAACGGAAAACCCAACGAAACCCAACGGAGAACCCAGAACACATCAAAAACACCACAAACAAGAACGGAATCAGCCCCAAAACTGGAACAAAATCCCCAAAAAGCACGGATCAAATCCCAAAACCACCCTAAACCTACCTGATGTTCTCCAAAACCCACAATTCAGCCTTTTCCACCAAAATGAACAAGGAAAACACAACGAAACAAAACAGAGACCACAAAACACGTCAAAAACACCCCAAACAAGAACGGAATCACCCCCAAAACTGGAAGAAAATCCCCCAAAAACATAGATCCACCCCAAAACGACACTAAACCTACCTGATGTTCTCAAAAACCCGCAATTTATACTTTTCCAACATGATGACCAACAAGAACCCAACAAAACCCAACGGAGACCCCAAAACACGTCAAAAACACCCCAAAAATGAATTGGATTACAGAAAAAAAAAAACTGAAGAAAACCCAAATACCTTGAATCCACCCCAAAAGTCCCCCTAAACCTACCTGATGTTCTCCAAAACCCACAATTTACACTTTTCCACCATGATGACCACGGAAAACCCAACGAAACCCAACGGAGAACCCAAAACACGTCAAAAACAACCCAAAAAAAAAACGGGATCACCCCAAACTGGAACAAAATCCCCCAAAACCATAGATCCACCCCAAAAACACCCTAAACTTACCTGATGTTCTCCAAAACCCACAATTTACACTTTTCCACCATGACGACCACGGAAAACCCAATGAAACCCAACGGAGACCCCAAAACACGTCAAAAACACGCCGAGAAACAACTGGATCACTAGAAAAAAACAGAAGAAAACCCTAAAAACCATGAATCTGCCCCAAAACTCCTCATAAACCTACCTGATGTTCTCCAAAACCCACAATTTACACTTTTCCACCATGATGACCACGGAAAACCCAATGAAACCCAACGGAGAACACAAAACACGTCAAAAACACCCCAAAAAAGAACGGGACCACCCCAAAACCAGAAGAAAACGCTAAAAAAAAAGAATTCCCCCAAAGCCATAGATTCACCACCCAAAAAAACAGAAACTCACCTGATATTCTCCAAAACCCACAACTTACACTTTTCCAACATGATGACCAACAAGAACCCAACAAAACCCAACGGAGACCCCAAAACACATCAAAAACACCCCAAAAAAGAACGGGATCACCTCAAAAACTGGAAGAAAGACCCGCAAAACTATAGATCCAACCCAAAACCACCCTAAACCTACCTAATGTTCTCCAAAATCCACAATTTACACTTTTCCACCATAATGACCACTGAAAACCCAACGAAACCCAACGGAGACCCCAAAACACGTCAAAAACACCCAAAAAAACAACTGGATCAGAAGAAAAAACAGAAGAAAACCCTAAAAACCATGAATCTGCCCCAAAAGTCCTCATAAACCTACCTAATGTTCTCCAAAATCCACAATTTACACTTTTCCACCATAATGACCACTGAAAACCCAACGAAACCCAACGGAGACCCCAAAACACGTCAAAAACACCCCAAAAAGAACTGCATCACCCCAAACCTGGAAGAAAATCCCACAAAATCATATATCCACCCCATAACCACCTTAAATCTACCTAATGTTCTCCAAAACTAACAATTTACACTTTTCCACCATGATGACCACGGAAAACACAACGAAACCCAACAGAGAACCCAAAACACGTCAAAAACACCCCAAACAAGAACAGGATCACCCCCAAAAACGAAAGAAAACCCCAAAAAGCACGGATCCAATCCCAAAACCACTCTAAACGTACCTGATGTTCTCCAAATCCAAATGTCCACTCCCAACCACCATAAAACCCATTAGGAACTCAACGAAACCCAACGGAAACCCCAAAACACCTCAAAAACACCCCTAAAAAGAACTGGATCAGAAGGAAAAAAAAAATAAAAACCTATGAATTTCCCCCCAAAACCACCCTAAACTCACCTGATCTTCTCCAAAACCCACAATTTAACCTTTTACACCGCAATGACCACGGAAAATGAACGAAACACAACGGAGACACAAAAACCGTCAGAAACACCCCAAACAAGAACGGGATCACCCCCATTACTGGAAGAAAATCTCCAAAACCATAGATCCACCCCAAAACCACCCTAAACCTACCTGATGTTCTCCAAAACCCACAATTTACACTTTTCCACCATGATTACCACGGAAAACCCAACGAAAACCAACGGAGACCCCAAAACACGTCAAAAACACGCCAAACAAGAACGGGATCACCCCAAAACTGGAAGAAAATCCGAAAACAAAAAAGGATCCAATCCCCAAACCAGCCTACACCTACCTGATGTTCTCCAAATCCAAATGTCCACTCCCAACCACCATTAAACCCATTAGGAACTCAACGAAACGCAACGTAAACCCCAAAACACGTCAAAAACACCCCAAAAGCAAACCGGATCAGAAGAAAAAACGTGATTTAACCCCAAAAAAACCCTTAAACCTACCTGATGTTCTCCTAAATGTACAATCCACTCCCAACCACCAGAAAACCCAATGGAAACCAAACAAAACCCAACGGAGAACCCAAAACAAGTCAAAACAAACAAACAAACAAAAAAAAACGAACTGCATCATAAGAAAAAACACCAAAAACTATGAATTTCCCCACAAAACCACCCTAAACTCACCTGATCTTCTCCAAAACCCACAATCCACTCCCATTTACCTTAACGACCAACGAGAACCTAACGAAACCCAGTGGAGACCCCAAAACACGTCAAAAGCAGTCCAAACACGAACGGGATCACCCCCCAAAAAAAGAGAAAATGCCAAAAACCATAGATCCACCCCAAAACCACCCTAAACCTACCTGATGTTCTCCAAAACCCACAATTTACCATTTTTCACCATTATGACCATGGAAAACCAAACGAAACCCAACGGAGAACCCAGAACACGTCAAAACCACACCAAAAAAGAACTGGATCAGAAGTAAAAAACCCCAAAACTATGAATTTTTCTACAAAACCAGCCTAACTGACCTCACTTTCTCCAAATCCCAAAGTCCACCCCCAACCACCATTAAACCCATTAGGAACTCAACGAAACGCAACGGAAACCCCAAAACACGTCAAAAACACCCCAAAAGCGAACTGGATCAGACGAAAATTCGTGATTTAACCTCAAAAAAACCCTTAAACCTACCTGATGTTCTGCTAAATGTACAATCCACTCCCAACCACCATGAAACCCATTAGGATCTCAACGAAACCCAACAGAGACCCCAAAACACCTCAAAAACACCCCAAAAAAAGAACTGCATCAGAAGAAAAACCCCAAAAACTATGAATTGCCCCCTAAACCACCCTAAACTCACCTGATCTTCTCCAAAACCCACAATCCACTCCCATTTAACTTAACGACCAACGAGATCGCAACGAAACCCAGCAGAGACCCCAAAACAAGTCAAAAACACCCCAAACATGAACGGGATAACCCCTAAAAATGAAAGAAAACCCACAAAACTATAGATTTACAACAAAAGTCCCCCTAAACCTACCTGATGTTCTCCAAAACCCAGAATTTACAATTTTCCACCATGATGACCACGGAAAACCCAACGAAACCCACCGGAGACACCAAAACACGTTAAAAACACCCCCCAAAAAAAACAGGATCAACCCCAAAAACGAAAGAAAACACCAAAAGCCATAGATCCATCCCTAAAGTCCCCCTAAACCTACCTGATGTTCTCCAAAACCAACAATTTACACTTTTCCACCATGATGACCATGGAAAACCCAACGAAACCCAACGGAGACCACAAAACACGTCAAAAAAACACCCCCAAAAAAACAGGATCAACCCCAAAAAAGAAAGAAAAACCCAAAAGCCATAGATCCACCCCAAAAGTCCCGCTAAACCTACCTGATGTTGCCATGGCACCCCATGGCTGCCATGGCAACAGAAACCATGGTTACCTTGGCAACACAACTGACTGGTTGCCATGGCAACACAACCCTATAATTACTATGGCAACACCACCCCATGGTTGCTATGGCAACAGAAAACCTTGGTTGCCATGGCAACGCAACCACATGGTTGCCATGGCAACACAAAACCATGGTTCCCATGACAACACAACCCTATGGTTACCATGGCAACACACCCCCATGGCTGCCATGGCAACAGAAAACCATGGTTACCATGGCAACACAAAGACATGGTTACAATGGCAAAACATCCCCATGGTTGCCATGGAAACAGAACCCCAGGGTTGCCATGGCAGCACAACCCCACGGTTGCCATGGCAGCAGAAAACCATGGTTGCCATGGCAACACAAGGCCACGTTGCTGTAGGGACCATTACAGTGTTGCCATGGCAACATCCCCAGAGACTTCTTCCATGTTTGGGGGAATCCTGGTGGCTTCACACTACCAAGCTGATACAAATCCTCATGGATAAGGTGGTTGTGCTTTTGCAGCTAGGTGTTTTTTTGAAAACAACCTAGAGCATATTACTGAGCCACCGAATGGGTCTCTGCTGAGCCAGGATGGAAATAACTAAACTAAGGCAGGATTTGGAAAGGCAGAAAGACCCGTGACATTTCTCAACCAACCTTTGATCCCCTTTTATGTCTGTGTTCTGCTGCAGAGCCAATGCTGATTGATGCTGGAGTGTCGAATCCTTCTAGTTTGATTTTTCAAAATTCAGGAGCCCCGCAATTGTTTTTAATGATGCTCTGTGGCATACACCTTTACACGAAGGGAAAGTGCCATGGGCAGCATCACACAACCTGGGTTGTCTAGTACCTGTACAGTGCTTTGTACATAAACAGAAGAGTTGGCAGGGATTTTTGTATCGTTCTTTTCTACTTCTTTTCTACAGTTTTTCAAAGACTGTATGCAAACTGTGTTTACAAATTGATTTTGCTGTCAGTATTGTAGATTATCGCATGTCCATTTTGCTGTTTTCTACCGTCTTGTGAGTACTTGTGTGTTACGTGTTGTCCTTCCTTCTTAAAAAGAATTCATACGCTTCCATCCAACATGTCCTGTGGCCTTCTTAAATATATCCCATTCCCCATGGTCCAGTGTGAGCTGTAGCTTGTAGAATGCATGAGAAAACACCGCACATATATTAATATAAATATGATATGCTCAATACTGATGTAGTTATTAATATAGGTTTTAGGGGGTTGTACTTGTTCTCTGGAAACTACAGTTTAGACTGAACTAAATTGCCTAGTATCTGTAATTTACAGACACTCATATTTTCTTATAATATTTTCTATATGACCATATAAGATAGGGGGATAGGCCTTTAAAGGTGATCTGTACCTTAGAACAAAACCAGTTTTCTCATAGCATTTAGGATCAATGAAATGTTTCTGTGTTATGTTTAGTGATGAATTATAAACAAAGCACAAAATGCAAGAAGCAAAAAGGAATTTCAAGATGTCCTTAAATGCCGCAGTTCATTACAGATCAACGTTATAATAACCTGAACAATCTTCTAGATTGACTGTCTTGGGCAATTGCCCCTCATTTTTGTCATTTTTCCCGGTATTACCTTTGCCAAATCTTGCAGTTCTTTCTTACGACCTGATCATGTGTAATTGACTCACTCAGACTTCTGATGAAAGAAAATTGCAGATCTGGGTAGACAAAAGATAGGTTGTCAGTTACCTAGTCCATCTTGCTATAATGTAATGTACTTGAGTTTAGCCTGCAGAAAGACTTCATGACTTGGCCACCAAGCTTTGCCTTCTTGAAAGGGGACCAACAGAACCATCATGGGACCACTGCAATTGGGTAGCATCTGTACAAATACCTCCTGCATTCTTATGTATTTTAAAGAGATCAAACACTATTTTTTTGACCAGGACAAGTAAAGGTTGCTTCTCTTTTATGGTCGACTGTTCCCATTAGGCAAATACCTATTGGCATTAAGGCCATGGTTACAATAATTTTATTTAATGAACAAAGGACGGTTTGGAGAGGAATAAACATGATTTAATATAAATATTAATAACACTTACATCACAGAAGGTTTCCCTTATGGTCAACAAGTTCGTGATTAAAAACGAAGAAAACATTGAACAGCTAGTATTGCTACCGCAGTGTGACTGATAACTGGGCAGCTCTTCATCTATTCAGAAACCTGTGGGTTGTGTTATTGTGCTGAGGTTTTGGAGACTAAATTTCTGGTAGATATACATGTAGGAAATGTGTTGATGTACCCTTGTATTTTAATCTCTTTCTTGTATTTTAAATCAGTTTTACCAGGTATTATCTTAATAGGAACTGCAGGTAGAATAGAGCTAAGTGAGTCACTGATAGCTGTAAAACCTTATTGATACCAGTTTTGACATTTTGTTGAAGCATGATGTCCAGTGCCTCTCCGCACTTAGTGTAGATAATGCAGCTATCAATGTGTAATTTCAGTGAAATGGTGTATACAGTATGGGTAGCGGTGCTTTAATTTAAATTTACTCGTTGGTGTGTATTGAACAGTAGCATCAAATTAGGCCATCTTTTAAAACTCTGTTCCACTTTTGTTTTTTGTTCTTTTGTCTGAGTTTGTTTTCCTTCTGGCCATTCAACTGAGTCAATTATGTAGTTTAGTAGCTGCTTTATCCTTCAATTATGGGCTATCTTGTTCTGATAACATTCAGAATAATGTATTCAGTCAAGTTATTGTAAATACATTGGTTTTACTTTTCAGGTCTCTAACCAGCATGGTACGTGCTAGTACCTGCATGGGTGTGTTTCCCTGGCAGTGAGCGAAAGTGATGCCAGCATAGATGTGTTCGTCATGAGTACGTTTGTTATGACACTAAAAATTAATGCACGCATAGAATGATTAGTTTATGTTTTGTTTTATTCTTGTTTGTCTGATGCGCTGGGACTCTACCACCAGAAGTTCAGTAAGTCACTGCTTAAATTAGCACAATGAGTAAGGGAGAAATCAATCTAGCTGCCTTATGCTGGATACCCTGTCTGCTACTTGCGCAGCGTGCTGCATGCTGCGGGCAGCAAGGGTCTGCCTGTCCTCTCTGGAGCACCAGCCCCTGCTGTGTCCCCTTGGTAGGAACAGACTGTAAGGTAAATTCACAGACTCATGGGCAAGGATCCACTGCTTCTGACATTGTTAGACGAGGATATTGATAGCTACTGGAAATTAAGTGTAAAGCTAAGTGCTTCTCAAGCTACTGTAGTTGATGTCCAGGATGCCTGTTATATACAAGAAGGATGTCTTTTCATAAAATAGATAATAAAACAGACATACGTATTCAGTGGCAAAATTATTCTGAAATCAGGGCTATAATCTGTAAGAAAATTCCTCTTTTTTTGTGGACAAAAACTGAAAGTGGTTCTTAAAGATTTTGTCACAGCAAGAAAAAAAAAATCTGGATCATGCCCAGGGTACCTGAGCCTGCTTCTCGTAAATACATATGTTCATTCCCCGTTTTGATCCCTGCCCAGTGATGGGCAGGGCTATGGGGTGTCTCTGAGGTCACAAAGGGCAGGCGAATGCTGCACCAGACCTCGCCTAGGAGGCTATAGGGACGGCCTCCACTGTTACTTTGCAGTCTTATGGGCCTTCACCTGCTGGCTCTTCACTGTCTCCCTTGTCATTGCAGAGACCTGTTTAGAACAAAGACTCCTCAGATTCAATTATCCCCCTAAAAGATACACCTAAAGATTCTTCTTCGGATGGTCACTCATTTTACGAGGTCCTAATGGAGTGGGTCCTACCCATTGAGCACTGAGCACGTTGTTCCTGCAGATCCCCTGACATGTCCCGACAGCTCCAAATTCCTCTGCAGGCCTTCATCGGCCATCAGCCCCACTGCAGGAGGTGCAGTCCCATCGAGATCAATCCACTCGTCTACTTAGGCAAGTGCCACCATAAAGAGAGCTCTTGGTGCAACCCTTGATCCCTCACAGAACACTCTGGGACTTTTTAAGGCTGAACTCCACAAAGATGCCCAGAAAATAGAAGAGCAGAGAGCAACCCCTTGGCTGTGTTCCTGGCAGCAGCTTTGGAAGAGGCGTCTGGGCTTCCGGGTTTGCCCTGAGCAAGACCCTCTTGTTACTGTGGTCCTAGCAGGGAGGCCAGCTGTGACCCAGGGCTGCACTGTACTTGCTGCTTCCTGCAGCCACAGAGATGCCACTGTAGAGACAATAGGACTGTCACATAGGTACACGAGATCTGATGGCTTATCCAAATAAAAGAGAAAAGGAAAAAATGTGGAGACCAAAAGAGAGTAGCAGTGAAAAGGCCACGTTCTGCTGCTGGCCATGGCCCTGGCTCCAGGGAAGCAGCAGCCCTGATCCAACCTCCATGTGACAACAGGGCTCCTGGTCCAGAGCCCCTCCTGCATGCTGGGGCTGCTCCCCCAGCTCCAGAGGAGATGGGAAGAGATGATAACTGATAACAATGTGGTTCTGATGTTTGTTTTTGTTTTAGTTTTTCTTTTTGGATGTGTTTCTCTACATGGTAATCCTGCTTCTTTAGGTAATCAGAAGATTGGGTATTTTAAATGAAAAAAAATCAGGTAGCAGGTTAAGGATAACATTATTTAAATCAAAAGAAATAATTTGAAGTAAATATTGTAGAGAAATGGAATAATTATTTTTTCTTTGCAGTTCCTGAAATAATCAGGGAACTCACCGTCAGTTTTGATTCCAAAAAAGCAGGTTTCCAAAGAGTTTCCTTACTGCATCCTTGAGCTCCTGGTTCCTCATGCTGTAGATGAGGGCGTTCACAACTGGAGGTACCACTGAGTACAGAACTGCCACAACAAGATCCATGGATGGGAAGGAGATGGAGGGGGGCTTCAGGTAGGCAAACATGGCAGTGCTGATAAACAGAGAGACAACAGCCTACAGGGTTTGGATTAGGGTTAGGGTTAGGGTTTGAGCGTTAGGTTAGGGTTAGGGTTAGGGTTGGGGTTGGCTTAGGGTTAGGGTTGGGTTAGGGTTCGGTTTAGTTTCTGACTACAGAAACTGGAACAACCAATAAAAATCATCCTTGTTGGCTTTACGAGCAAATCAATGGCTTCTATATCATCAATTAATTGTACATGCCCTTGGAAAAAGCCAAGGCAATACCTCCCTTGCTTGGACCTGTATCCAAACGCAGTTATGGATACAATCTGTAGCAGCAGCTATTATTAGACAGGGAGAAGGAGGAACTTTGCCCACTGAAATTCGAAAATTGATTTGGGATACTGCTTCAGAATTTGAAAAAGATTTTCAAGTGTGGTGGCAATTAGTCAACTTTACCCTTTATGCAGAAAATGATCAAATTGTTGCCTTTATACTTACTATAAGTAATGCCACCGTATGCAATGTATAGCCAGTCATTGCATTAGGACTCAATCATAATGGAACTATACTTTATCCTAAAGGGCATAATGTATGGGCCCATCAAAAGGGAGGAAAGTGGCAAACGATGTAAATGCATGCATTGTGCGTGAACAAAAAGGTTCCATCTGTGAAAGTAACACGCTGGAATCCCAAGATATTTGTCTTGACACTGAGCAAAATATTTGCCACTTTGAGATACATCCTAATGAAACCCTTGATACTGTACTTGTACATATTGGGAAAGGTTGTGTTTGCATGAGAACTCATTGTGATTCTATAGTCGTAGATAATGCTGTGGTAGGTACCAGTAATCACTCTAATGTTTGTGTTTGCAATTTTACCAAAATCTCAACCATATCACACTATCAGGTAGACCTGCGCAACAGGTATAAGGCCCTGGAGGCCGAAAGGCAATCGATGGATGGAAAAGGCTACAATCCCTCTCCACCAGAGATATTGGCAGGGTTGGAAAAGCTAATCCCCCCTGTATAGTGACCACAGGCAGCAGGAAGAAAAGGTGAGTTTTAGTTGTGGGTGATTTATCAATCAGCGGAACAGAGGGTCCAATATGTAGAAGGGACCCTCCTCTAAGGGAAATCTGCTGCCTTCCTGGGGCCTGGGTTAGGACATCACAAGGAGGCTTCCCAGCTTGGTTCAACCGTCAGACTATTACCGATTGCTCGTCCTATATCTGGGAGGAGAAGGAGTGGCAACGCATAGCCTGCGAGCAATCAAAAGGGACTTCAAGGATTTGGGATAAGGAACTCGGGTGTGCAGGTCGTCTTATCCTCAACTCTCCCTGATACTTTCTTGCCCTTTTTGTACCAATTTTCCAATTGGCTATACGTACAGACTGGGCGACAAGACTCTGGAGAACAGCCTCACAGAGAGGGATCTGGGGGTTGTGGTTGTCAGCAAGTTGAATATGAGCCAGCAGTGTGCCCTGGCAGCCAGGAGCGCCAACCGTATCCTGGGGTGCATCAAGCACAGCATCGGTAGTCAGTCAAGTGAAATGTTTGTACCGCTCTGCTCTGCACTGGTGCAGTCTCGCCTCGAGTACTGTGTGCAGTTCTGGGCAGCACAGTACAAGAAGGCAATCTATGGGCCCTGATGTGATGCAACTTAGGGTGCTGAGAGAGTTGGCAGATGTGATTGCTTGGTCGCTGTCCATCATCTAACAGTGGTCATGGTCATCCGGAGAGGTCCTGGATGACTGAAGACTTGCTAATGTGATGTCCATTTATAGGAAGTGTTTTAATGAGGAACTGTGGAATTATAGCCTCGGTGCCATCAAAGGTGATGGAACAGGTCATCTTGAATGCAATCATAGCATATGCAGGACAACATGGGGATCAAGCCCAGTCAGCATGGGTTCATGAAAGTCAAGTCCTGCCTGACCAACCTCATGTCCTTCTATGACTGGGTGACCCTCCTGGTCGATGAGGGAAAGGCATGGTCTTTCATAGTCTACCCAGACTTCATCAAGGCCTTTGACATGGTCTCCCACAGGATTCTCCTAGAGAAGCTGGAGGCCCATGGCTTGGACAGGTACATGTTTTTCTGGGTTAAAACCTGGCTGGATCACCAGGCCCAGAGAGCAGCAGTGAACGGACTGAAGTCCAGCTGGCGACCAGTCATCAGTGGTGTTCCCCAGAGGTCGGTGTTGTGGTGCATCCTCTCTAATATCTTTATTGATGATTTAGACAAGGGAATTGAGTGCACCCTCATTAAGTTTGCAGATGACACCAAGCTGGGGGAAAATACTGATCCGACAGAAGGGTGGAAGGTCCTGAAGAATGACCTGGACAGGTTGGATCGATGCGCAGAGGAACAAGAGGTTGAGGTTCAACATGGCTAAGTGCTGGGTCCTGCAATTCGGCTACAACAACCACATGCAGCACTACAGTCTGCGCAGAGGGAAGGGATCTAGGGGTGTTGGTCAACACTTACCTGAACATGAGCCAGAAGTGTGCCCAGGTGGCCAAGAAGGCCAATGGCATTTTGGCAATTTTCAGCAGCAGTGTAACCAGAAGGAGCAGGTGAAGGCTTGTCCCCCTGTACTCTGCTCCGGTGAGGCCACCCCTCAAGTACTGAGTACCTCTTGCTCTGGCCTGGGCAGAGGGGCTGGCCCAGAGGGGCACAGGCGCTGTGTGCTAGGGCTCTGTTGGACCCGGCAGCAGGGGTCCCGGCATCTCACAGACCTGCATTTCCTGGTGCCGTGGCTGACCCTGGACCTGGGGCCGCTGGGGAGGCTGAGTAGCTTTTGTCCCAGCAGCTGCGGTGCCTTGTGAGGGACTGGGGCTGCGGTGGCCATGCCCTGAGCTCTGCAGCAGCCTGTGGCAAGGCAACCGTGAGTGTGTTTGCCACAAGCCCTGCCTGCCCTCCTCCTGCCATGCTCCGTCAGGCGGCTGCAGCAGAGGGGTCCCCCAGCCAGCCCCTGGCTGGGCTCTGCCACTCACCTCGCCAGTGTCATCCCTGCTGCCTTGGGGTGCTCTGTGCCACTGCCTTGCCCACTGCCTGTTCCTGTCTGCACTCCCAGCACAACCCCACAGCAGCACTGGCACCAAGTTCCAGGAGGAGCCAGGCCTGACCCCACCAGCAGGGCTCAGCAGGACAGGGCGTCAGTGGCAAGAGAGCAGCGCTGCATGCCCCAAGCGCTGGTGCTCCCTGGCTGTGCTGCTGGGACGGAACTCTTTTCCTCTGCACCCCTGCACACGGGCACTGCCCCTGCAGAGCCAGACCAGGTCTCAGAGGAAGGATGTCAGACAAAAAAGGCAGTTAAATCTTAACTTCCTTAAGGTTAAATTCATATAGAGCATAGCTTCACATGCACAGAGCCTATGAGCTATGTTCAAATGTACATCCATATCATTTTAATGGGTGTTTATTAGCTGACTTAATGTAATAAGAACATGCACCAACACAACCACAAACATAAACAAAAAAAAAAACCACAAATAAAACACAAACAGGTATACTGGCTCTTCCTCCAATTATTGATATTCCAAGTCATTTACAGAAGCAGATCAGAAATTTCTTGCATCCAATACACATCTAATCATCAATTTCTAAAAGGCATGCTTGAGCTCTTGGATCATTAAGGTACAGATGGGGAAGTGCTCTGCTGGAGGCACCACTGAGTTCAGAACTGCCACCACCACGTCCAGGGATGGGGAGGAGATGGAGGGGGGCTTCAGGCACGCAAACATGACAGGCCTGAGAAAGACGGACACCATGGCCAGGTGAGGGAGGCACGTGGAAAAGGCTTCTTGCCAGCCCTGCTATAGAGACAAGAGGACTCTCACCTAGATACACTAGTTCTAATCCAAATACACTGTGTCACGTTAAGGGGTGTAGCTGATTAACCGTTACGGGCGCGGTCGGATTCAGAGCACTGAACTGGTCGGACACTCACCAAAAACACGTCAACCGAATGGGGGTCCGTCAGACGTTCATCATCAACGCATTAACGGTCTGGGGGTCCGTTCAGACAGTCAACAAAAATGCATTAACCGTCTGGGGGTCTGATTGGATTCAGAACACTGAACTATCACTGATAACCACCCTCACCCTAGTTGCACTTTCCATCATTCGATGTATTTCTTGTGTATCATGATGGACAGTAATCGGAGTCTTTTGTCTATTTCCTCGGGCTTGTATCATCAGCTGCTTCAGGTCCTCATGTACCAGCAATTTCTTCACAAAGGTGAGGTTCATTCCTATAGGAGTAGGCAGCAGTTCATGAAGCAGAATATAATTAGATGCAATAAGTTGATAAAAAATGACAGGAATTGAGTATTTAAAATAACAACCTAGAATTTAGGTAAAATTGCAAACACAAACATTAGAATGATTACTGGTACCTACCACAGCATTATCTACGACTATAGAATCACAAAGAGTTCTCATGCAAACGCAACCTTTCCCAATATATACAAGTACAGTTTCAAGGGTTGCATTAGGATGTATCTCAACGTGTCAAATATTTTGCTCAGTGTCAAGACAAAGCACCCTAAGTTGCATCACATCAGGGCCCATAGATTGCCTTCTTGTACTGTGCTGCCCAGAACTGCACACAGTACTCGAGGCGAGACAGGTAGGTGTAGGCTGGTTTGGGGATTGGATCCTTTTTTGTTTTCGGATTTTCTTCCAGTTTTGGGGTGATCCCGTTCTTGTTTGGCGTGTTTTTGACGTGTTTTGGGGTCTCCGTTGGTTTTCGTTGGGCTTTCCGTGGTAATCATGGTGGAAAAGTGTAAATTGTGGGTTTTGGAGAACATCAGGTAGGTTTAGGGTGGTTTTGGGGTGGATCTATGGTTTTGGAGATTTTGTTCCAGTTTTGGGGGTGATCCCGTTCTTGTTTGGGGTGTTTCTGACGGTTTTTGTGTCTCCGTTGTGTTTCGTTCATTTTCCGTGGTCATTGCGGTGTAAAAGGTTAAATTGTGGGTTTTGGAGAAGATCAGGTGAGTTTAGGGTGGTTTTGGGGGGATATTCATAGTTTTTGGTGTTTTTTCTTCTGATCCAGTTCTTTTTTGGGGTGTTTTTGAGGTGTTTTGGGGTCTCCGTTGGGTTTTGTTGGGTTCTTGTTGGTCATCATGTTGGAAAAGTGTAAATTGTGGGTTTTGGAGAACATCAGGTGAGTTTAAGTTTTTTTGGGTGGTGAATCTATGGTTTTGGGGGAATTCTTCTGTTTTTTTAGCGTTTTCTTCTGTTTTTGGGGTGGTCCCGTTCTTGTTTGGGGTGTTTTTGGTGTGTTTTGGGTTCTCCATTGGGTTTCGTTGGGTTTTCCGTGGTCATCATGGTGGAAAAGTGTAAATTGTGGGTTTTGGAGAACATCAGGTAGGTTTAGGGGGACTTTTGGGGTGGATTCATGGTATTTGCTTTTTTTTTTTCTTTTTTTTTTGCGGTGATCCCGTTCTTTTTTGGGGTGTTTTTGACGTGTTTTGGGGTCTCCGTTGGGTTTCATTGGGTTTTCCGTGGTCGTCATGGTGGAAAAGTGTAAATTGTGGGTTTTGGAGAACATCAGGTAGATTTAGGGTGTTTTTGGGGTGGATCTATGGTTTTGGGGGATTTTGTTCCAGTTTTGGGGTGATCCCGTTTTTTTTTTGAGTTGTTTTTGACGTGTTTTGGGTTCTCCGTTGGGTTTCGTTGGGTTTTCCGTGGTCATCATGGTGGAAAAGTGTAAATTGTGGGTTTTGGAGAACATCGGGTAGGTTTAGGGGGACTTTTGGGGTGGATTCATGGTATTTTGGTTTTCTTCTGTTTTTTTTGGGGGGGTGATCCAATTCATTTTTGGGGTGTTTTTGACGTGTTTTGGGGTCTCCGTTGGGTTTTGTTGGGTTCTTGTTGGTCATCATGTTGGAAAAGTATAAATTGCGGGTTTTGGAGAACATCAGGTAGGTTTAGTGTCGTTTTGGGGTGGATCTATGTTTTTGGGGGATTTTCTTCCAGTTTTGGGGGTGATTCCGTTCTTGTTTGGGGTGTTTTTGACGTGTTTTGTGGTCTCTGTTTTGTTTCGTTGTTTTTCCTTGTTCATTTTGGTGGAAAAGGCTGAATTGTGGGTTTTGGAGAACATCAGGTAGGTTTAGGGTGGTTTTGGGATTTGATCCGTGCTTTTTGGGGATTTTGTTCCAGTTTTGGGGCTGATTCCGTTCTTGTTTGTGGTGTTTTTGATGTGTTTTGGGTTCTCCGTTGGGTTTCGTTGGGTTTTCCGTTGGCATCATGGTTAAAAATTGTAAATTGTGGGTTTTGGAGAACATCAGGTACGTTTAGAGTGGTTTTGGGATTGGATCCGTGCTTTTTGGGGTTTTCTTTCGTTTTTGGGGGTGATCCTGTTCTTGTTTGGGGTGTTTTTGACGTGTTTTGGGTTCTCCGTTGGGTTTCGTTGGGTTTTCCGTGGTCATCATGGTGGAAAAGTGTAAATTGTTAGTTTTGGAGAACATTAGGTAGGTTTAGGGTGGTTTTGGGTTGGATCTATAGTTTTGCGGGTTTTTCTTCCAGTTTTTGAGGTGATCCCGTTCTTTTTTGGGGTGTTTTTGATGTGTTTTGGGGTCTCCGTTGGGTTTTGTTGGGTTCTTGTTGGTCATCATGTTGGAAAAGTGTAAGTTGTGGGTTTTGGAGAATATCAGGTGAGTTTCTGTTTTTTTGGGTGGTGAATCTATGGCTTTGGGGGAATTCTTTTTTTTTAGCGTTTTCTTCTGTTTTTGGGGTGGTCCCGTTCTTTTTTGGGGTGTTTTTGACGTGTTTTGTGTTCTCCGTTGGGTTTCGTTGGGTTTTCCGTGGTCATCATGGTGGAAAAGTGTAAATTGTGGGTTTTGGAGAACATCAGGTAGGTTTATGAGGAGTTTTGGGGCAGATTCATGGTTTTTAGGGTTTTCTTCTGTTTTTTTCTAGTGATCCAGTTGTTTTTCGGCGTGTTTTTGACGTGTTTTGGGGTCTCCGTTGGGTTTCGTTGGGTTTTCCGTGGTCGTCATGGTGGAAAAGTGTAAATTGTGGGTTTTGGAGAACATCAGGTAGAATTAGGGTGTTTTTGGGGTGGATCTATGGTTTTGGGAGATTTTGTTCCAGTTTTGGGGTGATCCCGGTTTTTTTTGGGGTTGTTTTTGACGTGTTTTGTGTTCTCCGTTGGGTTTCGTTGGGTTTTCCGTGGTCATCATGGTGGAAAAGTGTAAATTGTGGGTTTTGGAGAACATCAGGTAGGCTTAGGGGGACTTTTGGGGTGGATTCATGGTATTTTGGTTTTCTTCTAGTTTTTTTGGGGGGGTGATCCAATTCATTTTTGGGGTGTTTTTGACGTGTTTTGGGGTCTCCGTTGGGTTTTGTTGGGTTCTTGTTGGTCATCATGTTGAAAAAGTATAAATTGCGGGTTTTGGAGAACATCAGGTAGGTTTAGGGTGGTTTTGGGATTTGATCCGTGCTTTTTGGGGATTTTGTTCCAGTTTTGGGGGTGATTCCGTTCTTGTTTGGGGTGTTTTTGACGTGTTTTGTGGTCTCTGTTTTGTTTCGTTGTGTTTTCCTTGTTCATTTTGGTGGAAAAGGCTGAATTGTGGGTTTTGGAGAACATCAGGTAGGTTTAGGGGGACTTTTGGGGTGGATTCGTGGTTTTTAGGGTTTTCTTCTGTTTTTTCTAGTGATCCAGTTGTTTTTCGGCGTGTTTTTGACGTGTTTTGGGGTCTCCGTTGGGTTTCATTGGGTTTTCCGTGGTCATCATGGTGGAAAAGTGTAAATTGTGGGTTTTGGAGAACATCAGGTAGGTTTAGGGGGACTTTTGGGGTGGATCAATGGCTTTTAGGGTTTTCTTTCTGTTTTGGGGGTGCTCCCGCTTTTTTTTGTGGTGTTTTTGACGTGTTTTGGGGTTTCCGTTGCGTTTCGTTGATTTCCTACTGTGTTTTAAGTTTGTTGGGAGTGGACTTTGGGATTTGGAGAACATCAGGTAGGTTTAGGGTGTTTTTGGGGTGGATCTATGGTTTTTGGGGTTTTCTTTCTTTTTTAGGGGTTATCCCGTTCATGTTTGGGGTGTTTTTGACTTGTTTTGGGGTCTCCGTTGGGTTTTATTTGGATTCTCGTTGGTCGTTAAGGTAAATGGGAGTGGGTTGTGGGTTTTGAAGAAGATCAGGTGAGTTTAGGGTGGTTTTGCGGGGAAATTCATAGTTTTTGGTGTTTTTTCTTCTGATGCAGTTCTTTTTTGGGGTGTTTTTGAGGTGTTTTGGGGTTTCCGTTGGGTTTCGTTGAGTTCCTAATGGGTTTTATGGTGGTTGGGAGTGGACATTTGGATTTGGAGAACATCAGGTACGTTTAGAGTGGTTTTGGGATTGGATCCGTGCTTTTTGGGGTTTTCTTTCGTTTTTGGGGGTGATCCTGTTCTTGTTTGGGGTGTTTTTGACGTGTTTTGGGTTCTCCGTTGGGTTTCGTTGGGTTTTCCGTGGTCATCATGGTGGAAAAGTGTAAATTGTGGGTTTTGGAGAACATCAGGTAGGTTTAGGGGGACTTTTGGGGTGGATTCATGGTTTTTAGGGTTTTCTTCTTTTTTTTTTGGGAAGTGATCCAATTCATTTTTGGGGTGTTTTTGACGTGTTTTGGGGTCTCCGTTGGGTTTTGTTGGGTTCTTGTTGGTCATCATGTTGGAAAAGTGTAAATTGTGGGTTTTGGAGAACATCAGGTGAGTTTAAGTTTTTTTGGGTGGTGAATCTATGGTTTTGGGGGAATTCTTCTGTTTTTTTAGCGTTTTCTTCTGGTTTTGGGGTGGTCCCGTTTTTTTTTTGAGTTGTTTTTGACGTGTTTTGTGTTCTCCGTTGGGTTTCGTTGGGTTTTCCGTGGTCGTCATGGTGGAAAAGTGTAAATTGTGGGTTTTGGAGAACATCAGGTAGAATTAGGGTGTTTTTGGGGTGGATCTATGGTTTTGGGGGATTTTGTTCCAGTTTTGGGGTGATCCCGTTTTTTTGGGGGGTTGTTTTTGACGTGTTTTGCGTTCTCCGTTGGGTTTCGTTGGGTTTTCCGTGGTCATCATGGTGGAAAAGTGTAAATTGTGGGTTTTGGAGAACATCAGGTAGGCTTAGGGGGACTTTTGGGGTGGATTCATGGTATTTTGGTTTTCTTCTGTTTTTTTTGGGGGGGTGATCCAATTCATTTTTGGGGTGTTTTTGACGTGTTTTGGGGTCTCCGTTGGGTTTTGTTGGGTTCTTGTTGGTCATCATGTTGAAAAAGTATAAATTGCGGGTTTTGGAGAACATCAGGTAGGTTTAGGGTGGTTTTGGGATTTGATCCGTGCTTTTTGGGGATTTTGTTCCAGTTTTGGGGGTGATTCCGTTCTTGTTTGGGGTGTTTTTGACGTGTTTTGTGGTCTCTGTTTTGTTTCGTTGTGTTTTCCTTGTTCATTTTGGTGGAAAAGGCTGAATTGTGGGTTTTGGAGAACATCAGGTAGGTTTAGGGGGACTTTTGGGGTGGATTCGTGGTTTTTAGGGTTTTCTTCTGTTTTTTCTAGTGATCCAGTTGTTTTTCGGCGTGTTTTTGACGTGTTTTGGGGTCTCCGTTGGGTTTCATTGGGTTTTCCGTGGTCATCATGGTGGAAAAGTGTAAATTGTGGGTTTTGGAGAACATCAGGTAGGTTTAGGGGGACTTTTGGGGTGGATCAATGGCTTTTAGGGTTTTCTTTCTGTTTTGGGGGTGATCCCGCTTTTTTTTGTGGTGTTTTTGACGTGTTTTGGGGTTTCCGTTGCGTTTCGTTGATTTCCTAATGTGTTTTAAGTTTGTTGGGAGTGGACTTTGGGATTTGGAGAACATCAGGTAGGTTTAGGGTGTTTTTGGGGTGGATCTATGGTTTTTGGGGTTTTCTTTCTTTTTTAGGGGTTATCCCGTTCATGTTTGGGGTGTTTTTGACTTGTTTTGGGGTCTCCGTTGGGTTTTATTTGGATTCTCGTTGGTCGTTAAGGTAAATGGGAGTGGGTTGTGGGTTTTGAAGAAGATCAGGTGAGTTTAGGGTGGTTTTGCGGGGAAATTCATAGTTTTTGGTGTTTTTTCTTCTGATGCAGTTCTTTTTTGGGGTGTTTTTGAGGTGTTTTGGGGTTTCCGTTGGGTTTCGTTGAGTTCCTAATGGGTTTTATGGTGGTTGGGAGTGGACATTTGGATTTGGAGAACATCAGGTACGTTTAGAGTGGTTTTGGGATTGGATCCGTGCTTTTTGGGGTTTTCTTTCGTTTTTGGGGGTGATCCTGTTCTTGTTTGGGGTGTTTTTGACGTGTTTTGGGTTCTCCGTTGGGTTTCGTTGGGTTTTCCGTGGTCATCATGGTGGAAAAGTGTAAATTGTGGGTTTTGGAGAACATCAGGTAGGTTTAGGGGGACTTTTGGGGTGGATTCATGGTTTTTAGGGTTTTCTTCTTTTTTTTTTGGGAAGTGATCCAATTCATTTTTGGGGTGTTTTTGACGTGTTTTGGGGTCTCCGTTGGGTTTTGTTGGGTTCTTGTTGGTCATCATGTTGGAAAAGTGTAAATTGTGGGTTTTGGAGAACATCAGGTGAGTTTAAGTTTTTTTGGGTGGTGAATCTATGGTTTTGGGGGAATTCTTCTGTTTTTTTAGCGTTTTCTTCTGGTTTTGGGGTGGTCCCGTTTTTTTTTTGAGTTGTTTTTGACGTGTTTTGTGTTCTCCGTTGGGTTTCGTTGGGTTTTCCGTGGTCGTCATGGTGGAAAAGTGTAAATTGTGGGTTTTGGAGAACATCAGGTAGAATTAGGGTGTTTTTGGGGTGGATCTATGGTTTTGGGGGATTTTGTTCCAGTTTTGGGGTGATCCCGTTTTTTTGGGGGGTTGTTTTTGACGTGTTTTGCGTTCTCCGTTGGGTTTCGTTGGGTTTTCCGTGGTCATCATGGTGGAAAAGTGTAAATTGTGGGTTTTGGAGAACATCAGGTAGGCTTAGGGGGACTTTTGGGGTGGATTCATGGTATTTTGGTTTTCTTCTGTTTTTTTTGGGGGGGTGATCCAATTCATTTTTGGGGTGTTTTTGACGTGTTTTGGGGTCTCCGTTGGGTTTTGTTGGGTTCTTGTTGGTCATCATGTTGAAAAAGTATAAATTGCGGGTTTTGGAGAACATCAGGTAGGTTTAGGGTGGTTTTGGGATTTGATCCGTGCTTTTTGGGGATTTTGTTCCAGTTTTGGGGGTGATTCCGTTCTTGTTTGGGGTGTTTTTGACGTGTTTTGTGGTCTCTGTTTTGTTTCGTTGTGTTTTCCTTGTTCATTTTGGTGGAAAAGGCTGAATTGTGGGTTTTGGAGAACATCAGGTAGGTTTAGGGGGACTTTTGGGGTGGATTCGTGGTTTTTAGGGTTTTCTTCTGTTTTTTCTAGTGATCCAGTTGTTTTTCGGCGTGTTTTTGACGTGTTTTGGGGTCTCCGTTGGGTTTCATTGGGTTTTCCGTGGTCATCATGGTGGAAAAGTGTAAATTGTGGGTTTTGGAGAACATCAGGTAGGTTTAGGGGGACTTTTGGGGTGGATCAATGGCTTTTAGGGTTTTCTTTCTGTTTTGGGGGTGATCCCGCTTTTTTTTGTGGTGTTTTTGACGTGTTTTGGGGTTTCCGTTGCGTTTCGTTGATTTCCTAATGTGTTTTAAGTTTGTTGGGAGTGGACTTTGGGATTTGGAGAACATCAGGTAGGTTTAGGGTGTTTTTGGGGTGGATCTATGGTTTTTGGGGTTTTCTTTCTTTTTTAGGGGTTATCCCGTTCATGTTTGGGGTGTTTTTGACTTGTTTTGGGGTCTCCGTTGGGTTTTATTTGGATTCTCGTTGGTCGTTAAGGTAAATGGGAGTGGGTTGTGGGTTTTGAAGAAGATCAGGTGAGTTTAGGGTGGTTTTGCGGGGAAATTCATAGTTTTTGGTGTTTTTTCTTCTGATGCAGTTCTTTTTTGGGGTGTTTTTGAGGTGTTTTGGGGTTTCCGTTGGGTTTCGTTGAGTTCCTAATGGGTTTTATGGTGGTTGGGAGTGGACATTTGGATTTGGAGAACATCAGGTACGTTTAGAGTGGTTTTGGGATTGGATCCGTGCTTTTTGGGGTTTTCTTTCGTTTTTGGGGGTGATCCTGTTCTTGTTTGGGGTGTTTTTGACGTGTTTTGGGTTCTCCGTTGGGTTTCGTTGGGTTTTCCGTGGTCATCATGGTGGAAAAGTGTAAATTGTGGGTTTTGGAGAACATCAGGTAGGTTTAGGGGGACTTTTGGGGTGGATTCATGGTTTTTAGGGTTTTCTTCTTTTTTTTTTGGGAAGTGATCTAATTCATTTTTGGGGTGTTTTTGACGTGTTTTGGGGTCTCCGTTGGGTTTTGTTGGGTTCTTGTTGGTCATCATGTTGGAAAAGTGTAAATTGTGGGTTTTGGAGAACATCAGGTGAGTTTAAGTTTTTTTGGGTGGTGAATCTATGGTTTTGGGGGAATTCTTCTGTTTTTTTAGCGTTTTCTTCTGGTTTTGGGGTGGTCCCGTTTTTTTTTTGAGTTGTTTTTGACGTGTTTTGTGTTCTCCGTTGGGTTTCGTTGGGTTTTCCGTGGTCGTCATGGTGGAAAAGTGTAAATTGTGGGTTTTGGAGAACATCAGGTAGAATTAGGGTGTTTTTGGGGTGGATCTATGGTTTTGGGGGATTTTGTTCCAGTTTTGGGGTGATCCCGTTTTTTTGGGGGGTTGTTTTTGACGTGTTTTGCGTTCTCCGTTGGGTTTCGTTGGGTTTTCCGTGGTCATCATGGTGGAAAAGTGTAAATTGTGGGTTTTGGAGAACATCAGGTAGGCTTAGGGGGACTTTTGGGGTGGATTCATGGTATTTTGGTTTTCTTCTGTTTTTTTTGGGGGGGTGATCCAATTCATTTTTGGGGTGTTTTTGACGTGTTTTGGGGTCTCTGTTGGGTTTTGTTGGGTTCTTGTTGGTCATCATGTTGAAAAAGTATAAATTGCGGGTTTTGGAGAACATCAGGTAGGTTTAGTGTCGTTTTGGGGTGGATCTATGTTTTTGGGGGATTTTCTTCCAGTTTTGGGGGTGATTCCGTTCTTGTTTGGGGTGTTTTTGACGTGTTTTGTGGTCTCTGTTTTGTTTCGTTGTGTTTTCCTTGTTCATTTTGGTGGAAAAGGCTGAATTGTGGGTTTTGGAGAACATCAGGTAGGTTTAGGGGGACTTTTGGGGTGGATTCGTGGTTTTTAGGGTTTTCTTCTGTTTTTTCTAGTGATCCAGTTGTTTTTCGGCGTGTTTTTGACGTGTTTTGGGGTCTCCGTTGGGTTTCATTGGGTTTTCCGTGGTCATCATGGTGGAAAAGTGTAAATTGTGGGTTTTGGAGAACATCAGGTAGGTTTAGGGGGACTTTTGGGGTGGATCAATGGCTTTTAGGGTTTTCTTTCTGTTTTGGGGGTGATCCCGCTTTTTTTTGTGGTGTTTTTGACGTGTTTTGGGGTTTCCGTTGCGTTTCGTTGATTTCCTAATGTGTTTTAAGTTTGTTGGGAGTGGACTTTGGGATTTGGAGAACATCAGGTAGGTTTAGGGTGTTTTTGGGGTGGATCTATGGTTTTTGGGGTTTTCTTTCTTTTTTAGGGGTTATCCCGTTCATGTTTGGGGTGTTTTTGACTTGTTTTGGGGTCTCCGTTGGGTTTTATTTGGATTCTCGTTGGTCGTTAAGGTAAATGGGAGTGGGTTGTGGGTTTTGAAGAAGATCAGGTGAGTTTAGGGTGGTTTTGCGGGGAAATTCATAGTTTTTGGTGTTTTTTCTTCTGATGCAGTTCTTTTTTGGGGTGTTTTTGAGGTGTTTTGGGGTTTCCGTTGGGTTTCGTTGAGTTCCTAATGGGTTTTATGGTGGTTGGGAGTGGACATTTGGATTTGGAGAACATCAGGTACGTTTAGAGTGGTTTTGGGATTGGATCCGTGCTTTTTGGGGTTTTCTTTCGTTTTTGGGGGTGATCCTGTTCTTGTTTGGGGTGTTTTTGACGTGTTTTGGGTTCTCCGTTGGGTTTCGTTGGGTTTTCCGTGGTCATCATGGTGGAAAAGTGTAAATTGTGGGTTTTGGAGAACATCAGGTAGGTTTAGGGGGACTTTTGGGGTGGATTCATGGTTTTTAGGGTTTTCTTCTTTTTTTTTTGGGAAGTGATCCAATTCATTTTTGGGGTGTTTTTGACGTGTTTTGGGGTCTCCGTTGGGTTTTGTTGGGTTCTTGTTGGTCATCATGTTGGAAAAGTGTAAATTGTGGGTTTTGGAGAACATCAGGTGAGTTTAAGTTTTTTTGGGTGGTGAATCTATGGTTTTGGGGGAATTCTTCTGTTTTTTTAGCGTTTTCTTCTGGTTTTGGGGTGGTCCCGTTTTTTTTTTGAGTTGTTTTTGACGTGTTTTGTGTTCTCCGTTGGGTTTCGTTGGGTTTTCCGTGGTCGTCATGGTGGAAAAGTGTAAATTGTGGGTTTTGGAGAACATCAGGTAGAATTAGGGTGTTTTTGGGGTGGATCTATGGTTTTGGGGGATTTTGTTCCAGTTTTGGGGTGATCCCGTTTTTTTGGGGGGTTGTTTTTGACGTGTTTTGCGTTCTCCGTTGGGTTTCGTTGGGTTTTCCGTGGTCATCATGGTGGAAAAGTGTAAATTGTGGGTTTTGGAGAACATCAGGTAGGCTTAGGGGGACTTTTGGGGTGGATTCATGGTATTTTGGTTTTCTTCTGTTTTTTTTGGGGGGGTGATCCAATTCATTTTTGGGGTGTTTTTGACGTGTTTTGGGGTCTCCGTTGGGTTTTGTTGGGTTCTTGTTGGTCATCATGTTGAAAAAGTATAAATTGCGGGTTTTGGAGAACATCAGGTAGGTTTAGTGTCGTTTTGGGATTTGATCCGTGCTTTTTGGGGATTTTGTTCCAGTTTTGGGGGTGATTCCGTTCTTGTTTGGGGTGTTTTTGACGTGTTTTGTGGTCTCTGTTTTGTTTCGTTGTGTTTTCCTTGTTCATTTTGGTGGAAAAGGCTGAATTGTGGGTTTTGGAGAACATCAGGTAGGTTTAGGGGGACTTTTGGGGTGGATTCGTGGTTTTTAGGGTTTTCTTCTGTTTTTTCTAGTGATCCAGTTGTTTTTCGGCGTGTTTTTGACGTGTTTTGGGGTCTCCGTTGGGTTTCATTGGGTTTTCCGTGGTCATCATGGTGGAAAAGTGTAAATTGTGGGTTTTGGAGAACATCAGGTAGGTTTAGGGGGACTTTTGGGGTGGATCAATGGCTTTTAGGGTTTTCTTTCTGTTTTGGGGGTGATCCCGCTTTTTTTTGTGGTGTTTTTGACGTGTTTTGGGGTTTCCGTTGCGTTTCGTTGATTTCCTAATGTGTTTTAAGTTTGTTGGGAGTGGACTTTGGGATTTGGAGAACATCAGGTAGGTTTAGGGTGTTTTTGGGGTGGATCTATGGTTTTTGGGGTTTTCTTTCTTTTTTAGGGGTTATCCCGTTCATGTTTGGGGTGTTTTTGACTTGTTTTGGGGTCTCCGTTGGGTTTTATTTGGATTCTCGTTGGTCGTTAAGGTAAATGGGAGTGGGTTGTGGGTTTTGAAGAAGATCAGGTGAGTTTAGGGTGGTTTTGCGGGGAAATTCATAGTTTTTGGTGTTTTTTCTTCTGATGCAGTTCTTTTTTGGGGTGTTTTTGAGGTGTTTTGGGGTTTCCGTTGGGTTTCGTTGAGTTCCTAATGGGTTTTATGGTGGTTGGGAGTGGACATTTGGATTTGGAGAACATCAGGTACGTTTAGAGTGGTTTTGGGATTGGATCCGTGCTTTTTGGGGTTTTCTTTCGTTTTTGGGGGTGATCCTGTTCTTGTTTGGGGTGTTTTTGACGTGTTTTGGGTTCTCCGTTGGGTTTCGTTGGGTTTTCCGTGGTCATCATGGTGGAAAAGTGTAAATTGTGGGTTTTGGAGAACATCAGGTAGGTTTAGGGGGACTTTTGGGGTGGATTCATGGTTTTTAGGGTTTTCTTCTTTTTTTTTTTGGGAAGTGATCCAATTCATTTTTGGGGTGTTTTTGACGTGTTTTGGGGTCTCCGTTGGGTTTTGTTGGGTTCTTGTTGGTCATCATGTTGGAAAAGTGTAAATTGTGGGTTTTGGAGAACATCAGGTGAGTTTAAGTTTTTTTGGGTGGTGAATCTATGGTTTTGGGGGAATTCTTCTGTTTTTTTAGCGTTTTCTTCTGGTTTTGGGGTGGTCCCGTTTTTTTTTTGAGTTGTTTTTGACGTGTTTTGTGTTCTCCGTTGGGTTTCGTTGGGTTTTCCGTGGTCGTCATGGTGGAAAAGTGTAAATTGTGGGTTTTGGAGAACATCAGGTAGAATTAGGGTGTTTTTGGGGTGGATCTATGGTTTTGGGGGATTTTGTTCCAGTTTTGGGGTGATCCCGTTTTTTTGGGGGGTTGTTTTTGACGTGTTTTGCGTTCTCCGTTGGGTTTCGTTGGGTTTTCCGTGGTCATCATGGTGGAAAAGTGTAAATTGTGGGTTTTGGAGAACATCAGGTAGGCTTAGGGGGACTTTTGGGGTGGATTCATGGTATTTTGGTTTTCTTCTGTTTTTTTTGGGGGGGTGATCCAATTCATTTTTGGGGTGTTTTTGACGTGTTTTGGGGTCTCTGTTGGGTTTTGTTGGGTTCTTGTTGGTCATCATGTTGAAAAAGTATAAATTGCGGGTTTTGGAGAACATCAGGTAGGTTTAGGGTGGTTTTGGGATTTGATCCGTGCTTTTTGGGGATTTTGTTCCAGTTTTGGGGGTGATTCCGTTCTTGTTTGGGGTGTTTTTGACGTGTTTTGTGGTCTCTGTTTTGTTTCGTTGTGTTTTCCTTGTTCATTTTGGTGGAAAAGGCTGAATTGTGGGTTTTGGAGAACATCAGGTAGGTTTAGGGGGACTTTTGGGGTGGATTCGTGGTTTTTAGGGTTTTCTTCTGTTTTTTCTAGTGATCCAGTTGTTTTTCGGCGTGTTTTTGACGTGTTTTGGGGTCTCCGTTGGGTTTCATTGGGTTTTCCGTGGTCATCATGGTGGAAAAGTGTAAATTGTGGGTTTTGGAGAACATCAGGTAGATTTAGGGTGTTTTTGGGGTGGATCTATGGTTTTGGGGGATTTTGTTCCAGTTTTGGGGTGATCCCGTTTTTTTTTTGAGTTGTTTTTGACGTGTTTTGGGTTCTCCGTTGGGTTTCGTTGGGTTTTCCGTGGTCATCATGGTGGAAAAGTGTAAATTGTGGGTTTTGGAGAACATCAGGTAGGTTTAGGGTGGTTTTGGGATTTGATCCGTGCTTTCTGGGGATTTTGTTCCAGTTTTGGGGCTGATTCCGTTCCTGTTTGTGGTGTTTTTGATGTGTTTTGGGCTCTCCGTTGGGTTTCGTTGGGTTTTCCGTTGGCATCATGGTTAAAAATTGTAAATTGTGGGTTTTGGAGAACATCAGGTAGGTTTAGGGGGACTTTTGGGGTGGATTCGTGGTTTTTAGGGTTTTCTTCTGTTTTTTCTAGTGATCCAGTTGTTTTTCGGCGTGTTTTTGACGTGTTTTGGGGTCTCCGTTGGGTTTCATTGGGTTTTCCGTGGTCATCATGGTGGAAAAGTGTAAATTGTGGGTTTTGGAGAACATCAGGTAGGTTTAGGGGGACTTTTGGGGTGGATCAATGGCTTTTAGGGTTTTCTTTCTGTTTTGGGGGTGCTCCCGCTTTTTTTTGTGGTGTTTTTGACGTGTTTTGGGGTTTCCGTTGCGTTTCGTTGATTTCCTACTGTGTTTTAAGTTTGTTGGGAGTGGACTTTGGGATTTGGAGAACATCAGGTAGGTTTAGGGTGTTTTTGGGGTGGATCTATGGTTTTTGGGGTTTTCTTTCTTTTTTAGGGGTTATCCCGTTCATGTTTGGGGTGTTTTTGACTTGTTTTGGGGTCTCCGTTGGGTTTTATTTGGATTCTCGTTGGTCGTTAAGGTAAATGGGAGTGGGTTGTGGGTTTTGAAGAAGATCAGGTGAGTTTAGGGTGGTTTTGCGGGGAAATTCATAGTTTTTGGTGTTTTTTCTTCTGATGCAGTTCTTTTTTGGGGTGTTTTTGAGGTGTTTTGGGGTTTCCGTTGGGTTTCGTTGAGTTCCTAATGGGTTTTATGGTGGTTGGGAGTGGACATTTGGATTTGGAGAACATCAGGTACGTTTAGAGTGGTTTTGGGATTGGATCCGTGCTTTTTGGGGTTTTCTTTCGTTTTTGGGGGTGATCCTGTTCTTGTTTGGGGTGTTTTTGACGTGTTTTGGGTTCTCCGTTGGGTTTCGTTGGGTTTTCCGTGGTCATCATGGTGGAAAAGTGTAAATTGTGGGTTTTGGAGAACATCAGGTAGGTTTAGGGGGACTTTTGGGGTGGATTCATGGTTTTGAGGGTTTTCTTCTGTTTTTTTCTACTTATCCAGTTGTTTTTCGGCGTGTTTTTGACGTGTTTTGGGGTTTCTGTTGGGTTTCGTTGGGTTTTCCGTGGTCATCATGTTGGAAAAGTGTAAATTGTAGGTTTCGGAGAAAATCAGGTAGGTTTATGGTTGTTTAGGGGTGGATCTATTGTTTTGGTGGATTTTCTTCCAGTTTTGGGAGTGATCTTTTTCTTTTTTGGGATGTTTTTGATGTGTTTTGGGGCCTCCGTTGGGTTTTAGTTGGATTCTTGTTCGTCATCATAGTGGAAAATGGTAAATTGTGGGTTTTGGAGAAGATCAGGTAGGTTTAGGGTGGTTTTGGGGTGGATCTATGGTTTTGGGGGATTTTCTTCCAGGTTTGGGGGTGATCCCGTTCTTCTTTGGGGCGTTTTTGACGTGTTTTCGGGTCTCCGTTGGGTTTCTTTGGCTTCTCGTTGGTCATCATGTTTAAAAAGTGTAAATTGTGGGTTTTGGAGAAGATCAGGTAGGTTTAGGGTGGTTTTGGGGTGGATCTATGGTTTTGGGGGATTTTCTTCCATGTTTGGTGATGATCCTGTTCTTTTTTGGGTTGTTTTTGACGTGTTTTGGTGTCTCCGTTTGCTTTCGTTGGGTTTTCCGTGGTCTTCTTGGTGGAACTGTGTAAATTGTGGGTTTTGGAGAAGATCAGGTAGTTTTAGGGTGATTTTGGGGTGGATCTATGTTTTTTGGGGTTTTCTTTCATTTTTGGGGGATATCTCGTTCTTGTTTGGGGTGCTTTTGACGTGTTTTGGGGTCTCCATTGGGTTCTGTTTGGGGAGGAAATTCAAGTTTTTTTTTTTTTTTTTTTTTTTTTTTTTCTTCACGTCTAGTTCTTTTTTGGGGTGTTTTTGACGTGTTTTGGGGTCTCCGCTGCGTTTCGTTGGGTTTTTGTTGTTCATTATGTTAAATAGGACTTTGGGATTTGGAGAACATCAGGTAGGTTTAGGGTGGTTTTGGGGTGGATCTATGGTTTTGGGGATTTTTTTCCAGTTTTGGGGGTGATCCCGTTCTAGTTTAGGGTGTTTCTGACGTGTTTTGGAGTCTCCATTGGGTTTCGTTGGGTTTTCCGTGGTCATCATGGTGGAAAAGTGTAAATTGTGGGTTTTGGAGAACATCATGTAGGTTTATGGTGGTTTTGCGGTGGATCGATGGTATTTGGGGTTTTCTTCTGTTTTTTGGGGGTTATCCTCTTCTAGTTTGGGGTGTTTTTGACGTGTTTTGGGGTCTCCGTTGGGTTTTAGTTGGGTTCTTTTTGGTCATCATGGTGAAAAAGAGTAAATTGTGGGTTTTGGAGAACATTAGGTAGGTTTAGGGGGACTTTTGGGGTGGATCTATGGCTTTTGGGGTTTTCTTTCGATTTTGGTGTGATCCTGTTCTTTTTTGGGGTGTTTTTGACGTGTTTCGTTCTCCATTGTGTTTCGTGGGGTTTTCATTTATCGTTAAGTTAAATGGGAGTGGATTGTTGGTTTTGGAGAAGGTCAAGTGAATTTAGTTTGTTTTTTTGGGGGGAAATTCTTAGTTTTTGGTGTTTTTTCTTCTGATCCCGTTCTTTTTTGGGGTGTTTTTAACGTGTTTTGGGGTCTCCGTTGGGTTTCGTTGGGTTCGCGTTGGTCATCATGGTGGAAAATTGTAAATTGTGGGTTTTGGAGAACATCAGGTGAGTTTAAGGTTTTTTGGGGTGTGAATCTATGGTTTTGGGGGATTTCTTCTGTTTTATATATTTTTTTTCTGTTTTTCGTGTGGTCCCGTTTTTTTTTGGGTGTGTTTTTGACATGTTTTGGGGTCTCCGTTGGGTTTTGTTGAGTTTTTGTTGGTCATTATGTTAAATAGTAGTGGATTGTGGGTTTTGGAGAACATCAGGTAGGTTAAAGGGTTTTTTGTGGTGATATCATGGTATTTTGTTTTTTTTTTTAGGATCTGGGTTGATTTTGGGGTGGTTTTAAGGTGTTTTCAGGTCTTCATTGGGTTTCGTTGGGTTCTTGTTTGTCATGATGGTGAATGGGAGTGAAATGTGGGATTTGGAGAAGATCAGGTGAGTTTAGGGTGGTTTTGGGGGGAAATTCATGGTTTTTGTGTTTTTTTTTTTCTTCACGTCTGGTTCTTTTTTGGGGTGTTTTTTATTTGTTTTGAGGTCTCCGTGTGGTTTTGTTGGGTTTCCATTCAGTTTTCTGGTGGTTGGGAGTGGATTGTACATATAGGAGAACATCAGGTAGGTTTAAGTTTTTTTTGGGGGTTAAATGACGTTTTTTCTTCTGATCCGTTTTGCTTTTGGGGTGTTTTTGACGTTTTTTGGGGTTTCCGTTGGGTTTCGTTGAGTTCCTAATGGGTTTTATGTTGGTTGGAAGTGGACTTTGGGATTTGGAGAAGATCAGGTAGGTTTAGGGTGGTTTTGGGATTGGATCCGTGCTTTTTGGGGATTTTCTTTCAGTTTTGGGGGTGATGCCGTTCTTTTTTGGGGTGTTTTTGACGTGTTTTGGGGTCTCTGTTTGGTTTCGTTGTGTTTTGCGTGGTCATCATGGTGTAAAAGTGTAAATTGCGGGTTTCGTAGAACTTCAGGTAGGTTTAGGGGGACTTTTGGGGTGGATCTATGGTATTTGGGGTTTTCTTCTGTTTTTTGGGGTGATCCTGTTCTTGTTTGGGAAGTTTTTGATGTGTTTTGGGGTCTCCGTTGGGTCTTAGTTGGGTTGTTGTTGGTCATCATGTTAAAAATGGTAAATTGTGGGTTTGGGAGAACATCAGGTAGGTTTAGGGGGATTTTTGGGGCAGATTCATGATTTGCGGGGTTTTCTTCTGTTTTTTGGGGGCTGGTTCCGTTCTTTTTTGGAAACTTTTGTGGTTTTTGGGGGTCTCCGTTGGGTTTTGTTGGGTTCGCGTTGGTCATCATGGTGGAAAGTTGTAAATTGTGGGTTTTGGAGAACATCAGGTGAGTTTTAGTTTTTTTGGGGTGTGAATCTATGGTTTTGGGGGATTTCTTCTGTTTTTTTTTTTTTTTTTTTTTTTTTTTTTTTTTTTTTTTTTTGGAGTGGACCCGTTCTTTTTCGGGGACTTTTTGACATGTTTTGGGGTCTCCTTTGGGTTTCGTTGGGTTCTTGTTGGTCATTATGTTTAATAGGACTTTGGGATTTGGAGAAGATCAGGTAGGTTTAGGGTGGTTTTGGGATTGGATCCGTGCTTTTTGGGTATTTTCTTCCAATTTTGGGGGTGATCCCGTTATTATTGGGGTGTTTTTGACATGTTTTGTGGTTTCTATTGGGTTTTGTTGGGTTTTCCGTGATCATCGTGGTGGAAAAATGTAAATTGTGGGTTTTGGAGAAGATCAGGTAGGTTTAGGGTGGTTTTGGGGTGAATCGATGGTATTTGGGGTTTTCTTCTGTTTTTTCGGGGTGATCCTCTTCTTGTTTGGGGTGTTTTTGACGTGTTTTGTGGTCTCCATTGGGTTTTAGTTGGGTTCTTGTTGGTCAGTATTTTAAATAGGAGTGGATTGTGGGTTTTGGAGAACATCAGGTAGGTTTAGGGTGGTTTTGGGTTGGATCTATGCTTTTGGCGGTTTTCTTTCATGTTTGGGGGTGATCCTGTTCTAGTTTGTGGTGTTTTTGACGTGTTTTGTAGTCTCCGTTGGGTTTCGTTGGGTTTTCCATGGTCATAGTTTTGGAAAAGTGTAAATTGTGGGATTTGGAGAACATCAGGTAGGTTTAGGGTTGTTTTGGGGTGGATCTATGGTTTTGGGGGATTTTCTTCCAGTTTTGGGGGTGATCCCGTTCTTGTTTGGGGTGTTTTTGATGTGTTTTGGGGTCTCCGTTGGGTTTCATTGTGTTTTCCGTGGTCATCATGGTGGAAAAGTTTAAATTGTGGGTTTTGGAGAACATCATGTAGGTTTAGGGTGGTTTTTGGGTGGATCTATGGTATTTGTGGATTTCTTCTGTTTTTCGTGGTGATCCCGTTCTTTTTTGGGGTGTTTTTGACGTGTTTTGGGTTCTCCGTTGGGTTTCGCTGCGTTCTCCTTGGTCGTTAAGGTAAATGGGAGTGGATTGTGTATTTTGGAGAAAATCAGGTGAGTTCAGGGTGGTTTTGGGGTTGGATCCGTTCTTTTTGGAGATTTTCTTCCACTTTTGGGGGTGATCCCGTTCTTGTTTGGGGTGTTTTTGACGTGGTTTGGGGTCTCCATTGGGTTTCGTTGGGTTTTCCGTGGTCATAGTTGTGGAAAAGCGTAAATTTTGGGTTTTGGAGAAGATCAGGTAGATTTAGGGTGGTTTGCGGGTGGATCTATGGTTTTGGGGGATTTTCTTCCAGTTTTGGGGGTGATCCCGTTCTTGTTTGGGGTGTTTCTGACGTGTTTTGGGGTCTCCGTTGTGTTTCGTTGGGTTTTGCGTGGTCATCATGGTGGAAAAGTGTAAATTTTGGGTTTTGGAGAGGATTAGGTAGGTTTAGGTTTGTTTTGGTGTGGATCTATGGTTTTGGGGGATTTTCTTCCAGTTTTGGGGGTGATCCCGTTCTTGTTTGGGGTGTTTTTGACGTGTTTTGTGTCTCCGTTGGGTTTCATTGGGTTTTGCGTTGTCATCGTGGTCGAAAAGTTTAAATTGTGGGTTTTGGAGAAGATCAGGTAGATTTAGGGTGGTTTTTGGGTGGATCTATGGTTTTGGGGGATTTTCTTCCAGTTTTGGGGGTGATCCCTTTCTTGTTTGTGGTGTTTTTGACGTGTTTTGGGGTCTCCGTTGGGTTTCGTTGGGTTTTCCGTGGTCATCGTGGTGGAAAAGTTTAAATTGTGGGTTTTGGAGAAGATCAGGTAGATTTAGGGGGGTTTGCGGGTGGATCTATGGTTTTGGGGGATTTTCTTCCAGTTTTGGGGGTGATCCCATAATTGTTTGGGGTGTTTTTGACGTGTTTTAGGGTTTCTGTTGGGTTTTGTTGGGTTTTCCGTGGTCATCGTGGTGGAAAAGTTTAAATTGTGGGTTTTGGAGAAGATCTGGTTGGTTTAGGGTGGTTTTGGTGTGGATCTATGGTATTTGGTGTTTTCTTCTGTTTTTTGGGATGATCCTCTTCTTTTTGGGGGTGTTTTTGAAGTGTTTTTTGGTCTCCGTTTGGTTTCGTTGGGTTCTCGTTGGTCATTAAGATAAATGAGAGTGGATTGTGGGTTTTGGAGAAGATCAGGTGAGTTTAGGGCAGTTTTAGGATCGGATCCGTGCTTTTTGGGGATTTTCTTCCAGTTTTGGGGGTGATCCCGTTCTTGTTTGGGGTGTTTTTGACGTGTTTTGGGGTCTCCGTTGGGTTTCGTTGTGTTTTGCATGGTCATCATGGTGGAAAAGAGTAAATTGTGTGTTTTGGAGAACATCCTGTAGGTTTAGGGTGGTTTTGGGATTGGATCCGTGCTTTTTGGGGATTTTCTTTTTTTTTTGGGAGTGATCCTGTTCTTGTTTGGGTGTTTTTGACGTGTTTGGGGGTCTCTGTTGGGTTTCGTTGGGTTTTCCGTGGTCATAGTTGTGGGAAAGTGTAAATTGTGGGTTTTGGAGAACATCAGGTAGGTTTAGGGTTTTTTTTGGGGTGGATCTATGGTTTTGGGGGATTTTCTTCCAGTTTTGGGGGTGATCCCGTAATTGTTTGGGGTGTTTTTGACGTGTTTTGGGGTCTCCGTTGGGTTTCATTGTGTTTTCCGTGGTCATCATGGTGGAGAAGTTTAAATTGTGGGTTTTGGAGAACATCATGTAGGTTTAGGGTGGTTTTTGGGTGGATCTATGGTATTTGTGGATTTCTTCTGTTTTTCGTGGTGATCCCGTTCTTGTTTGGGGTGTTTCTGACGTGTTTTCGGGTCTCCGTTGTGTTTCGTTGGGCTTTGCGTGGTCATCATGGTGGAAAAGTGTAAATTTTGGGTTTTGGAGAGGTTTAGGTAGGTTTAGGTTTGTTTTGGGGTGTATCTATGGTTTTGGGGGATTTTCTTCCAGTTTTGGGGGTGATCCCGTTCTTGTTTGGGGTGTTTTTGACGTGTTTTCGGGTCTCCATTGGGTATCGTTGGGTTTTCCGTGGTCATAGTTGTGGAAAAGCGTAAATTGTGGGTTTGGGAGATCATCAGGTAGGTTTAGGGTGGTTTTGGGGTGGATCTATGGTTTTGGGGGATTTTCTTCCAGTTTTGGGGGTGATCCCGTTCTTGTTTGGGGTGTTTTTGACGTGTTTTGGGGTCTCCGTTGGGTTTCGTTGTGTTTTGCATGGTCATTATGGTGGAAAAGAGTAAATTGTGTGTTTTGGAGAACATCCTGTAGGTTTAGGGTGGTTTTGGGATTGGATCCGTGCTTTTTTGGGATTTTCTTTGTTTTTTGGGCGTGATCCTGTTCTTGTTTGGGGTGTTTTTGACGTGTTTTGGGGTCTCTGTTGGGTTTCGTTGGGTTTTCCGTGGTCATAGTTGTGGGAAAGTGTAAATTGTGGGTTTTGGAGAACATCAGGTAGGTTTAGGGTTTTTTTTGGGGTGGATCTATGGTTTTGGGGGATTTTCTTCCAGTTTTGGGGGTGATCCCGTTCTTGTTTGGGGTGTTTCTGACGTGTTTTCGGGTCTCCGTTGAGTTTCGTTGGGTTCTCGATGGTCGTTAATTTAAATGGGAGTGGATTATGGGTTTTGGAGAAGATCAGGTGAGTTTAGAGTGTGTTTGGGATTGGATCCGTGCTTTTTGGGGATTTTCTTCTGTTTTTGCGGTGGTCCCGTTCTTTTTTGGTTTTTTTTTGACTTGTTTTGGGGTCTCCATTGGGTTTCTTTGGGTTTTTCGTGGTCTTCATGGTGGAAAAGTGTAAATTGTGGGTTCTGGAGAACATCAGGTAGTTTTAGGGTGGTTTGCGGGTGGATCTGTGGTTTTGGGGGATTTTCTTCCAGTTTTGGGGGTGATCCCGTTCTTGTTTGTGGTGTTTTTGACGTGTTTTGAGGTCTCTGTTGGGTTTCATTGTGTTTTCCATGGTCATCATGGTGGAAAAGTTTAAATTGTGGGTTTTGGAGAACATCATGTAGGTTTAGGGTGGTTTTTGGGTGGATCTATTGTATTTGTGGATTTCTTCTGTTTTTGGTGGTGATCCCGTTCTTTTTTGGGGTGTTTTTGACGTGTTTTGGGGTCTCCGTTGGGTTTCATTGGGTTCTCGTTGGTCGTTAAGTTAAATGGGAGTGGATTGTGTATTTTGGAGAAAATCAGGTGAGTTCAGGGTGGTTTTGATGTTGGATCCGTTCTTTTTGGAGATTTTGTTCCAGTTTTGGGGGTGATCCCTTTCTTGTTTGTGGTGTTTTTGACGTGTTTTGGGGTCTCCGTTGTGTTTCTTTGGTTTTGCGTGGTCATCATGGTGGAAAAGTGTAAATTGTGGGTTTTGGAGAAGATCAGGTAGGTTTAGGGTTGTTTTGGGGTGTATCTATGGTTTTGGGGGATTTTCTTCCAGTTTTGGGGGTGATCCCGTTCTTGTTTGGGGTGTTTTTGACGTGTTTTGGGGTTTCTGTTGGGTTTTGTTGGGTTTTCCGTGGTCATCGTGGTGGAAAAGTTTAAATTGTGGGTTTTGGAGAACATCATGTAGGTTTAGGGTGGTTTTGGGGTGGATCTATGGTATTTGGGTTTTTCTTCTGTTTTTTTGGGATGATCCTGTTCTTTTTGGGGGTGTTTTTGAAGTGTTTTTTGGTCTCCGTTTGGTTTCGTTGGGTTCTCGTTGGTCATTAAGATAAATGGGAGTGGATTGTGGGTCTTGGAGAAGATCAGGTGAGTTTAGGGCAGTTTTAGTATTGGATCCGTGCTTTTTGGAGATTTTCTTCTGTTTTTGCGTTGGTCCCGTTCTGGTTTGGGGTGTTTTTGACATGTTTTGGGGTCTCCTTTGGGTTATGTTGGGTTGTCCGTGGTCATCATTGTGGAAAAGTGTAAATTGTGGGTTTTGGAGAACATGAGGTTGGTTTAGGGTTTTTTTTGGGGTGGATCAATGGTATTTGGGGGATTTTCTTCCAGTTTTGGGGGTGATCCCGTAATTGTTTGTGGTGTTTTTTACGTGTTTTGTGGTCTCCGTTGGGTTTCGTTGGGTTCTCGATGGTCGTTAACGTAAATGCGAGTGGATTGTGGTTTTTGGAGAAGATCAGGTGAGTTTAGAGTGGGTTTGAGATTGGATCCGTGCTTTTGGGGGATTTTCTTCTGTTTTTTTGGGATGATCCCATTCTTGTTAGGGGTGTTTTTGACGTGTTTTATAGTGTCCGTTGGGTTTCGTTGGTTTTCCGTCGTCATAGTTGTGGAAAGTGTAAATTGTGGGTTTTGGAGAACATCAGGTAGGTTTAGGGTGGTTTTGGGGTGGATCTATGGTTTTGGGGGATTTTGTTCCAGTTTTGGGGGTGATCCCGTAATTTTTTGGGGTGTTTTTGATTTGTTTTGTGGTTTCTGTTTGTTATAAATGGCTCAGGATTCAAATTAGAATTAAATGAAAAATAGGATTTATTAAAGGATATAAAGGAATAGAGGTAAGCAAACAGCGCTGGGTGCACCGGGAGTCTCCGCTCCACCAGGACGCACCCCAATTACATCAAGCAACTGATTTTTATGCTCCTAGACTAATACATATTCATTACTACTTCTAAAAAAAATAGATTATTAAAATTAGCTTCCGGGGTGCAGTCCCTCCTACTGGAGCATGCGCAGTCTCCTCTGGGGTCTCTTCTGGGGGTCTCTAGGGGTCTTCCATGCTGAAGGCTCGCAGTCTTCCTCTTCCCCTTTGTACTTACTGGGCACCATCCCAAGTTTACGGAACACCTTCTTCAAAACACCTTCTTCAAATCTTGTCTCCCAGCCGCTTTTCAGCTTCTTTCTCAGCCCCCCCCTAACCAGATACCAAAGATCCACATAGTATCCCATAACAGTCATTAGTTGTTATCAGTTGTTCTGAAACTCCCAGACACACGGGTAATTAAAACATTCTTCCCCAGCCATTCACAGACACATCTATAGCAGTGTTAGAAATAGAAGTCTGGAACAAAAGAAAACAGGTTCATAAATTTAAGAAGTGATAAATTGGCTAGAATGAGGAATGAGGGGGAGACTGGGACACACTGCAGCTGTGGTTCAAGCATTGAATTGCCAGTGCAGGGCCCAGAGGCAGACAGGGTTCAAACATTTCAAACAGAATTGTTCTTTATGGACACGAATTGTTAAAACATTCCTCACAATCCCTTATCTTCTTTTCAATATCCCCAATTCGTGTCTCTTCTGTTATCAATAATTGGATTTCATCAGTTTGTTCTTGGAGGGTCCAATTCTTAAGCATCATAATTGACATATTCCCTTCTTTTTTTAATGAAGTTATTACTAATGTACTATTTATCACCCGGCGTATTAATAGTGTAAGACAAGGTATCATACAAGGTACAAATAATAACGTCATTATACCACATAATAATAAAAATAACACCCTTTTAACCCATGGTCCACCAGGCAGCCATGAAAATAAATCCCATTCCATATCCTTCCAGGTTTGTGTTGGGACGTGGGCTAATTTTCTAATTTCCTTGGTTATCTTTTTAACTACTTTCCCATTATCGTCAATTTGTAAACAACAATTAGAATAATTTAGTTTACCACACACACCCCCTTCTTCTGCTAGTAAATAGTCCAAGACCATTCTATGTTGGAAAATAGCATTCCTCATCTGGGTAGATTGGTCAGCTAGGAGATCCAGAGCTGTTGCTGTTTGATTAGTTATTATTTCGAGAACTGCTTGTAACCTAATTATGCGATTCAAATTATAAATAGGTTCTCGAGCTCCAGATATTACTTCATTCGGATTCCATGTAGCTGGTCCATAATACTGTATGATTCTTTCAGGGGGCCATTCATTTTCTCTCCATTTTTGAGCACTACCTCCAGCTAAAGAGGTATCAATATATCGTTTCTCCCTATTGAGATCATCATATAATTTTACTCCTAAGTGATTCCCTTGTATTTGAGATAATAAAAAGAATAAAGGTCTTATGTATCCCACGTAGCATATTCCTGACCAATCTTTTGGTAACCTTTTATAGGCCCGTTTGCCACATATCCAATAATGTCCTTTTAAAGCCCACGTCCCATTTGGAAAAGGACCATCCCAGTTTTTTCTATTCCTTGGGGCATGAAAATACAAGGTGTTCTCGTTACCAAGTGGCCCAGTTACAATGTTTGCTTCCTTAATACTCGTATATATACACTTCCAAGCCCCTACACTAGATTCCCACTCACAATTACAGCTAATTTCTCCTTCACGACTTGTCATATTATTGCCTGACCAGAAATGTTTAAAAAACACTTGCGTCCCGTTCTCATTTTGCCACCTCCAGCGATAGATCTTTACCACATGCTGTTCCCTAGTGGTGTTATCTCGCTGACAACTCAAGATTTGAACATCGAATTGTCCTTTTGATTGTGCTCTTGCCATGGCTTTACACCCAGGTCCAAAGAATTCCTTAGATGAGCATTTCAGCCAAGTCCCATTCTTCAGCTGGACATGTGTAGCATTCCATTTTCCTTTACTTGCTGTACAGTTTATAGGTCTACATTCAGGATCAGTACATTCATATCCAGGGGACAGAGTCCATTTACAAATGCTTTCTCCCACCTTTACTGTCCCTGTTCTGTTTAAACAATATATACCTTTTTCTGATGAATACAATTGCCACGGGCCTTCTTCCTCTTTCCAGAATTGTGTTCCATTATGAACTTCACTTAGATTACTAACCCACCATTTAGGTTCAACTGGGCCAGCTACCCAAGGCCAACTTTCAGCTCCTCTTGGTCCCCCACAAACCCAGCAATTGCTAAGATTAAAAGTCTTAGCCACTTCCTCCCCCAGAATAAAAAAGTTATTCCCATGGCTTAATTGCCCTTGTAAGAATAGTACCAGGAAGTATAGCATCCTTCTCATCCTTCTACGTCGTCCGGGGGGGAGGTATGTAGGGATGTGAGAAATGTCCTCAATCAAGGGGTTGGATCCACTTCCAGAATCTACTTAAACTGGTGTCACTGTTCAGCCTTCGAGGGTGGTTCAGCTCCTGGAAAACTAATTACAATAGGTTAAAAAAACCTCTTACTACATACATACATTTTTCGTCTGCTCATTTGTTTCTTTTTCTGGGACAGCTTGATTTCAGTGCGGGAGAAGTCCGGTCGAGGCCCTCACACTCGGCAGTCAATACCCGTAGGGGTTGCCTCCCTCGGTAGACTATACACACTATACACACCGCAGTGGAGAGTCCTGCCCCGGTCTTGCCTCCTCCCCTTTCTTCATTGCAGGCTTGTCCCCTTCTTCTGGTATTTCATGCAGAGCAGGTCCTATTTCCGGAACATTAGTTTTTTTTTTTTTTTTTTTTTTTTTTTTTTTTTTTTTTAACTTCAGTTCCCCAGGAGCGGACTCAACCTTCCAGGTTTTGGGTATTTATTGGTCCTTTCACTCTGGATGCATGGGTCCAACCCCTTTCTGCTGTTCTCACAGCTGTTTCAGTGGTAAGTAAAACAAGATACGGTCCCTCCCACCGGGGTTGTAAGGATTCTTCTTTCCAAGTTTTTATTAAGACCTTATCCCCTGGTTGTATTTGATGGATGGCAAACCCTAAAGGTGGTGTCTGAACCAGTACTCCAATTTCTCTTAGTTCTTGCAACCTCTTCCCAATAGTAATTATATATTTCTGGATACTTCGATCCTCAACTACATTATCCCCCAGGGGCATTCCCTGTGAGTAAGGCATACCGTATAACATTTCATATGGTGATAATCCAGTCTCACTGTGTGATTTAGTTCTTATGTTTAAAAGTGCCAATGGTAAACATCGAGTCCAGGGCAGTTGTGTCTCAATCATCAATTTAGCCAATTGCTGTTTTATTGTTTGATTCATTCTCTCTACTTTCCCTGAGCTTTGTGGGTGCCATGGAGTATGATATTCCCACTGAATACCTAATGATTGACATAATAATTTTATTATTTTAGAAGTAAAGTGTGTGCCTTGGTCAGAATCAATGTACTGGATTATCCCATATCTAGGTATCAGGTGTTCCAATAAAATTTTTGTCACCGTTTGTGCCGTAGCTCGTGCCACAGGATAAGCTTCCACCCATTGTGTTAAATGATCAACAATTACCAATAAATACTTGATTCTCCCTACTTTAGGCAATTCAGTAAAATCAACTTGTACTCTCTCAAAAGGCCGATATGCTGTTTTTCTTCCTCCCGCTGCTGCCTGTCGAAATATTTTCTTATTTATTTTCTGGCAAGTTAAACAACCTTGTGTGATTTGCTTTGCTATTTCAAAAACCCCTATACAACCAAATTGTTTAAGTAAGTGATTACTTAATGCTCTTGTACCCCAGTGTGTTTGGGTATGCAAACGTTCCAATATTTGTCTTGCATAAGCTTTTGGTAACATTTCTCGTCCATCTGGCAATGTCCATTTTCCTTGTTCTAATTTAGCACCTATTTTCTCCAGTTTTGTTTGTTCTTCAGGAGTAAACTTCTTTTCTTCTTGTTGTTTTTCTTCTTCTTGTCTTACTTCTTCCTGTACTATATTAATTTTAGCAGCCTGAATTCTTAAAGCTGCTTCCTGAGCTTCTTTATCTGCTAGATTATTTCCCCTAGTGTGGTATTCCAATCCTTTCTGATGCCCTCTTACATGTACTACTGCTATTTCTTTAGGTTCCCTTAAAGCTTTTAAAATTTTCCTTATTAATTCTTGATGTATAAGATTCTTCCCTTGAGTATTAATTAAACCTCTTTCCTCCCAAATTTTTCCAAAGGTGTGAACCACTCCATATGCATATTTAGAATCTGTATATATAGTTCCACTTTTTCCCTTTAATAGTTCCAGGGCCCTGTATAGGGCATACAGCTCACAAGCCTGAGCTGACCATGATGGACTCAGGGGGCCTGATTCCACAGATTCCAGGTGTTTATTAATTATGGCATACCCTGTTTTTCTTTTTCCCTCTACTACTCGAGAGGAACCATCTATGAATAGTATCTCTCCCTTTTCTAATTCAGTATCTCTCAAATCGGGTCTCACTTTAGTCTGGGTCTCGATTACCTCCAAACAATTATGTTGTAGTTCCTCTGAGGGTTTTCCAAATAAAAATTGTGCTGGGCTCTGAGCAGAGGTTACCTTCAGTTCTAAATCAGGGGAGTCAATTAGTATAGCTTCATACTTTAGGATCCGGCTGTCCGTTAACCATTTCTCCGCTCTCTGTTGTAAGACACTTCTGACATTGTGTGGAGTATACACTTTTAAGGGAGCACTAAAAGTAATCTTTCTCACTTCTTCTATCAATAATGCTGTAGCAACCAAGGCTTGAAGACAAGCAGGCCACCCCCTACTTACTGGATCAAGTAATTTGGAACAATACCCCACGGGTTTTTTAATTCCTGCCCAATCTTGAGTAAGGACTCCATAGGCTGTCTGGTTTGATGTGTTCACAAAGAGATAAAAGGGTTTCTCTAGATCTGGGAGACTTAACACAGGTGCTTGTATTAATGCTTTTTTTATTTCTTCAAATTTTTGATCATCTTCTGTGGACCACTTGAATCGATTATCAATTAGTTTTTCATATAAAAATTTAACTTTTTCACTGTAGCCTTCAAGCCACGGTCTACAATATCCTAATAATCCCAATACTTGCCGAATTTCCTTTTTAGTTTGTGGGGGTCTTAAGGAGAGGATCCCAGATACCCTGTCAGGATCCAATTTCTTTTCTCCCCTGCTTAACCAGTGTCCTAAGTATTTTACCTCCTGTTCCACAAATTGTAACTTTGATCGGGACACTTTTAATCCCTTTTCCCCCAGAAAATTTAACAAATTAATAGTGGCTTTTCGGGTTCCTTCTTCAGTCTCTCCAGCTATTAACAAATCATCCACATATTGCAATAACTTTACCTCCCCAGGTAATGTAAAATCTTGTAGAACTTTTTCCAAAGTTTGTCCAAATAGATTCGGTGACTCAGTAAACCCTTGTGGTAGCACAGTCCACCTTAATTGTTGTTTTCGTCCTGTCTCCGGGTCTTCCCACTCGAAAGCAAAGTAATCCCTGGAATTTTCATCTAAAGGACAGGTCCAAAAAGCATCTTTCAGATCTATTACACTATACCAAGTATATTTGGGAGAGACATGACTCAGCAGGGTGTAAGGATTTGCTACCACAGGGAATTTAGTGATTGTTCGCTGATTTACAGCTCTCAGATCCTGTACCAGTCTGTATGACCCATCCGATTTCTTCACAGGGAGGATGGGTGTATTATGAGGTGACATACATGGTTCTAAAGTCCCTTCCTCCAAAAGTCTATCAACTATAGGTTTTAATCCCCTTCGACCCTCCATTGGTATAGGATATTGTTTAATTCGAATAGGACGATGTGGATCCATTATCTGAACATTTATGGGGTCCATTTCCATTTTTCCAATTTCTCCCTCCTTATACCACACTAAAGGGTTAATTACTTCTTCATCTTTTTGGGTTAAAGTGTATAATTTGATTTGCAATTTATCCCCTTGACTCTGAATGCTTAAGTTCAATTTTAAAATCAAATCCCTTCCTAGTAAATTGTACCCCGCTTCAGGAAGCAAAAGTAAATCATTAAGACAAATCTTTTGATCAGTTTCTATTTCCACATCTTTTAAAACAGGAACCTTAAAGGGCTCCCCTCTTGCCCCTATTACAGACGTATAACTCTTCCCTTCTTTTATTCCCTCTGGGAGCTTTTGAATAGTCGATCTTTCAGCTCCTGTATCTACTAAAAATAGTACTTCTTCTTTATGGGGACCAATTAATAGTTTTATCAAGGGCTCTGTTGATGTTGAAGTCCCCAGAAGATATAGCCCCTGACACCCCTATTCTTCTTTAAACATTTTCTCGTCTTGTTCCCGCTTACGACAATTCTTCTGTAAATGTCCTCTTTTTTGACAATAGTAACAAGTGGGGATCGCTGAATTCCCTTGAGAAGGCTGACCTCTAGGGGTTTCTTCTATACTTCTTCTCTTCTCCCTCTCCCCTAACAAGGGCTTTTTCTGACTTTCTTTTACTGCTGCTACAAAGATCTTGGCTTTTGTTTTTTGTTTCTCCTCATCTCTCCTGACATATACTTTTTGCGCTTCTCTAAGCAACTCTTCTAATCCTCTCTCTTGCCAATTTTCTAACTTTTCCAATTTCTTTCTTATGTCCACCCAGGATTTGGCTACGAATTGTGTTCTAAGGAGTGCGGTTCCAATTGCTGTATTCGGATCGATCCCCGAATACATTTGTAAACTTTTCTTTAATCTCTCCAACCATTCTGTTGGAGATTCCTCTTTTCCTTGTTGTTCATTGAATGTTTTATTAATGTTTTTTCCTCGTGGAACCGCTTCTCTGATCCCTTGTATAATCATTGTTCTCAAATCTCTCATGTTTTGTCTTCCCTGGGGTTGCTGGTGATCCCAGTGGGGATCCACATTTGGCCATTTTTGATCTCCTGGGGGTCCAGCTTGATTTTGTCTTTCCCAAATCCTCATTCCAGCTTGCCTAATCATTCCCCTTTCCTCAACAGTAAATAAGATTGCTAAAATGGATTGTATTTCTTCCCAGGTATAAGTGTTAGGACCCAGGAATTGATCTAGTCTTTCGGCTACTCCGAGGGGGTCATTTAACAGAGTCCCCATTTCTTTCCTAAAAGATCTCACCTCTGTGGTGTTTAAAGGGACTGCCACGAACCCAAATCCTCCCTGATTGCCTCCAAGGGGTACTTCTCTTAATGGATATAGAGAGGTTTCTTCAGGTACGGCAGTCTTACTTCTTGTGCATGCAGCCGGAGGCAGGTCTAATGGTGCTGTTTGTGGTGGGGGCAGGGACCATGGCTGCACTGCCAGAGAGATTACCAGAGGGGGAGCCGGGAGAGCCGGGAGTGTGTTATTAGGACCCAGAGGTGGTGGTGGTGGTGGTGGTAAATTATCCAGCGGCTCCCATTCATCATTCTTTCTTTTTTCCTCCCCTCCAGAATCCTCATTTGTTTTTAGTGCTAATATTGAGGCTGGACGTGGAGTCCCAATCCACAATTCTGCATACTCACTTTCTTCCTGACAGAAAGGCTCTTTTGAATTAACGTATATATTCAAAGCCTGACAAATCCAATCATCAAACGATCCAAAAACAGGCCAGGAAACACACGGTCTTAAAGGTTTTTTTGGCCATTCTATCATACAGTAATGAACCAATTTTAATTTATTTTTTCCTTTTCTGGGGCCCCTATTGTTCCAATTTCCAATCTTTATTCCTAATGGACTTTCTGGTGGTATATCTGGTATTTCGCTCCCTTTCTGGTCCTTGGTCTTTGATTTTATCTGACCCATCTGGGAATTTTACTAGTGGCAATTCCCACAGCCCTTGGTTGCCCCGAGTGAGAGTGTCTTGCAGGGGGCTTAGGACCTATCACCCACCCACGTATCACTCCATTCACCAGCCCAGCCCCCCCCGACAGGAGATTAGAACCAGTGAGAAAACAAAAAGGCTTCTACGCCTCAGACTTTAGAAGCCTCAGTCACACTCTCACACACAAACACGGGCAACCGTACCTTTACCCAACCGGACGGTATCTTACGAATCAGTCGTCTTCGTCCCGAGTCCAACCGGACGGTATCCACAAGTGTCTTCGTCTGGGATCGAACCAGATGGTATCCAAACGACTGTCGTCTTCGTCCGGTTCGATCCCGGACACCGGAACCCAACCAAACGGTATCCAAACGATCCTGTCGTCTTCGTCCGGATCTTCGCGCGCAGAATTACGGGCACAAAAACACAGCCGGCAAGGGAGCTCAAAAAAATCAAAATTCTTTGCTTACCTTTATTCAGGTTCAGGATGGCATTAGTCCCGATCTGACTCAAACAGGAGCCACCAAATGGTGGGGTGCCCCTCCTAGAGTAAATCAGAATTCAGGAACTATAGCCATCCCGGACGAGCCCCCAAATTGTTATAAATGGCTCAGGATTCAAATTAGAATTAAATGAAAAATAGGATTTATTAAAGGATATAAAGGAATAGAGGTAAGCAAACAGCGCTGGGTGCACCGGGAGTCTCCGCTCCACCAGGACGCACCCCAATTACATCAAGCAACTGATTTTTATGCTCCTAGACTAATACATATTCATTACTACTTCTAAAAAAAATAGATTATTAAAATTAGCTTCCGGGGTGCAGTCCCTCCTACTGGAGCATGCGCAGTCTCCTCTGGGGTCTCTTCTGGGGGTCTCTAGGGGTCTTCCATGCTGAAGGCTCGCAGTCTTCCTCTTCCCCTTTGTACTTACTGGGCACCATCCCAAGTTTACGGAACACCTTCTTCAAAACACCTTCTTCAAATCTTGTCTCCCAGCCGCTTTTCAGCTTCTTTCTCAGCCCCCCCCTAACCAGATACCAAAGATCCACATAGTATCCCATAACAGTCATTAGTTGTTATCAGTTGTTCTGAAACTCCCAGACACACGGGTAATTAAAACATTCTTCCCCAGCCATTCACAGACACATCTATAGCAGTGTTAGAAATAGAAGTCTGGAACAAAAGAAAACAGGTTCATAAATTTAAGAAGTGATAAATTGGCTAGAATGAGGAATGAGGGGGAGACTGGGACACACTGCAGCTGTGGTTCAAGCATTGAATTGCCAGTGCAGGGCCCAGAGGCAGACAGGGTTCAAACATTTCAAACAGAATTGTTCTTTATGGACACGAATTGTTAAAACATTCCTCACATGTTGGGTTTCGTTGGGTTTTCCGTTGTCATCGTTGCGGAAAATTGTCAATTGTGGGTTTTAGAGAACATCACGTAGGTATAGGGTGGTTTTGGAGTGGATCTGTGGTTTTGGGGGATTTTCTTCCAGTTTTGGGGGTGATCCCGTTCTTGTTTGGGGTGTTTTTGACGTGTTTTGTGTTCTCCTTTGGGTTTCGTTGGTTTTTCCGTGGTCATCATGGTGGAAAAATGTAAATTGTGGGTTTTGGAGAACATCAGGTAGGTTTAGGGTGGTTTTGGGGTGGATCTATGATATTTGGGGTTTTCTTCTGTTTTTGGGGTTGATTCCGTTCCTGTTTGGGGAGTTTTTGACGTGTTTTGGAGTCTCCGTTGGGTTTCCTTGGATTCTCGATGGTTGTTAATTTACAAGGGAGTGGAGTTTGGGTTTAGAGAAGATCAGGTGAGTTTATAGTGGTTTTGGGATTGGATCCGTGCTTTTTAGTGATTTTCTTCTAATTTTGCGGTGTTCCCTTTCTTTTTTTTCTTTTTTTTTTTTTTTTTTTTTTTTTTGACGTGTTTTGGGGTCTCCTTTGTGTTTTGTTGGGTTTTCCATGGTCATCATGTTGTAAAAGTGTAAATTGTTAGTTTTGGGGAAAATCAGGTTGGTTTAGGGTGGTTTTTGGGTGGATCTATGGTTTTTGGGGATTTTCTTCCTGTTTTGGGGGTTATCCTGTTCTTTTTTGGGGTGTTTTGTGGTCTACGTTGGGTTTCTTTGGGTTTTCCGTGGTCTTCATGGTGGAAAATTGTAAATTGTGGGTTTTGGAGAAGATCAGGTAGGTTTAGGGTGGTTTTGGGGTGGATCTTTGGTATTTGTTTTTTTTTTTTCTGTTTTTTTTTTTTTTTTTTTTTTTTGTGATAATATTGTTCTTTTTTGGGGTGTTTTTGGCTTGTTTTGGGGTGTCCGTTGCGTTTCCTTGGGTTCTCGTTGGTCGTTAATATAAATCAGTGTGGATTGTGGGATTTGGAGAAGATCAGGTGAGTTTAGGGTGGTTTTGGGGTTGGATCCGTGCTTTTTGGAGATTTTCTTTTAGATTTGGGTGTGATCCCGTTCTTTTTTGGGGTGTTTTTGATGTGTTTTCGGGTCTCCGTTGGGTTTCGTTGGGTTTTCCGTGGTCATCATGTTGGAAAAGTTTACATTGTGGGTTTTGGAGAAGATCAGGTAGGTTTAGGGTGGTTTTGGGGTTGGATCTATGATTTTGGGGGATTTTCTTCCAGTTTTAGGGGTGATCCCGTTCTTTTTTGTGGTGTTTTTGACGTGTTTTGGGGTCTCCGTTTGGTTTCGTTGGGTTTTCCGTGTGATCATGGTGGAAAAATCTAAATTGTGTGTTTTGGAGAACATCAGGTAGGTTTAGGGTGGTTTTTGGGTGGATCTATGGTATTTGTGGATTTCTTCTGTTTTTGGGGGTCATCCTATTCTTGTTTTGGTTGTTTTTGACGTGTTTTGGGGTCTCCGTTGGGTTTCGTTGGGTTTTCCGTTGTCATAGTGGTGGAAAAGTGTAAATTGTGGGTTTTGGAGAACATCAGGTAGGTGTAGGGTTGTTTTGGGGTGGATCTATGGTTTTGTGAGATTTTCTTCCAGTTTTGGGGGTGATCCCGTTCTTGTTTGTGGTGTTTTTTACGTGTTTTGTGGTCTCCGTTGGGTTTCGTTGGGTTCTCGATGGTCGTTAACGTAAATGGGAGTGGATTGTGGTTTTTGGAGAAGATCAGGTGAGTTTAGAGTGGGTTTAGGATTGGATCCGTGCTTTTTGGGGATTTTCTTCTGTTTTTTTGGGAATGATCCCGTTCTTGTTAGGGGTGTTTTTGACGTGTTTTGTAGTGTCCGTTGGGTTTCGTTGGTTTTCCGTCGTCATAGTTGTGGAAAGTGTAAATTGTGGGTTTTGGAGAACATCAGGTAGGTTTAGGGTGGTTTTGGGGTGGATCTATGGTTTTGGGGGATTTTCTTCCAGTTTTGGGGGTGATTCCGTAATTTTTTGGGGTGTTTTTGATTTGTTTTGTGGTTTCTGTTGGGTTTCGTTGGGTTTTCCGTTGTCATCGTTGCGGAAAATTGTCAATTGTGGGTTTTAGAGAACATCACGTAGGTATAGGGTGGTTTTGGAGTGGATCTGTGGTTTTGGGGGATTTTCTTCCAGTTTTGGGGGTGATCCCGTTCTTGTTTGGGGTGTTTTTGACGTGTTTTGTGTTCTCCTTTGGGTTTCGTTGGTTTTTCCGTGGTCATCATGGTGGAAAAATGTAAATTGTGGGTTTTGGAGAACATCAGGTAGGTTTAGGGTGGTTTTGGGGTGGATCTATGATATTTGGGGTTTTCTTCTGTTTTTGGGGGTGATTCCGTTCCTGTTTGGGGAGTTTTTGACGTGTTTTGGAGTCTCCGTTGGGTTTCCTTGGATTCTCGATGGTTGTTAATTTACAAGGGAGTGGAGTTTGGGTTTAGAGAAGATCAGGTGAGTTTATAGTGGTTTTGGGATTGGATCCGTGCTTTTTAGTGATTTTCTTCTAATTTTGCGGTGTTCCCTTTCTTTTTTTTTTTTTTTTTTTTTGACGTGTTTTGGGGTCTCCTTTGTGTTTTGTTGGGTTTTCCGTGGTCTTCATGGTGGAAAATTGTAAATTGTGGGTTTTGGAGAAGATCAGGTAGGTTTAGGGTGGTTTTGGGGTGGATCTTTGGTATTTGTTTTTTTTTTTCTGTTTTTTTTTTTTTTTTTTTTTTTTGTGATAATATTGTTCTTTTTTGGGGTGTTTTTGGCGTATTTTGGGGTGTCCGTTGCGTTTCCTTGGGTTCTCGTTGGTCGTTAATGTAAATCAGTGTGGATTGTGGGATTTGGAGAAGATCAGGTGAGTTTAGGGTGGTTTTGGGGTTGGATCCGTGCTTTTTGGAGATTTTCTTTTAGATTTGGGTGTGATCCCGTTCTTTTTTGGGGTGTTTTTGACGTGTTTTCGGGTCTCCGTTGGGTTTCGTTAGGTTTTCCGTGGTCATCATGGTGGAAAAGTTTACATTGTGGGTTTTGGAGAAGATCAGGTAGGTTTAGGGTGTTTTGGGGTTGGATCTATGATTTTGGGGGATTTTCTTCCAGTTTTGGGGGTGATCCCATTCTTTTTTGTGGTGTTTTTGACGTGTTTTGTGGTCTCCATTGGGTTTCGTTGGGTTTTACGTGTCATCATGGTGGAAAAATCTAAATTGTGTGTTTTGGAGAACATCATGTAGGTTTAGGGTGGTTTTTGGGTGGATCTATGGTATTTGTGGATTTCTTCTGTTTTTGGGGGTCATCCTATTCTTGTTTTGGTTGTTTTTGATGTGTTTTGGGGTCTCCGTTGGGTTTCGTTGGGTTTTCCGTTCTCATCGTGGTGGAAAAGTGTAAATTGTGGGTTTTGGAGAACATCAGGTAGGTGTAGGGTTGTTTTGGGGTGGATCTATGGTTTTGGGGGATTTTCTTCCAGTTTTGGGGGTGATCCCGTTCTTGTTTGTGGTGTTTTTGACGTGTTTTGTGTCTCCGTTGGGTTTCATTGGGTTTTCCGTGGTCATCGTTGTTGAAAAGTTTAAATTGTGGGTTTTGGAGAATATCAGGTAGGTTTAGGGTGGTTTTGGAGTGGATCTGTGGTTTTGGGGGATTTTCTTTCAGTTTTGGGGGTGATCCCGTTCTTGTTTGGGGTGTTTTTGACGTGTTTTGGGGTCTCCGTTGGGTTTCATTGTGTTTTCCGTGGTCATCATGGTGGAAAAGTTTAAATTGTCGGTTTTGGAGAACATCATGTAGGTTTAGGGTGGTTTTTGGGTGGACCTATGGTATTTATGGATTTCTTCTGTTTTTGGGGGTGATCCCGTTCTTGTTTGGGTTGTTTTTGACGTGTTTTGGGGTCTCCGTTGGGTTTCGTTGGGTTCTCGTTTTTCCTTAAGGTAAATGGGAGTGGATTGTGGGTTTTGGAGAAAATCAGGTGAGTTTTTGGGTTGGATCCGTTCTTTTTGGAGATTTTGTTCCAGTTTTGGGGGTGATCCCGTTCTTGTTTGGGGTGATTTTGACGTGTTTTGGGGTCTCCGTTGGGTTTCGTTGGGTTTTCTTGTTCATCATGTTGTAAAAGTGTAAATTGTTGGTTTTGGAGTACATCAGGTAGGTTTTGGGTGACTTTTGGGGTGGATTCTTGGTATTTGGGGTTTTCTTCTGTTTTGGTGGGTGACTCTGTTCTTTTTTGTGGTGTTTTTGACGTGTTTTGGGGTCTCCGTTTTGTTTCGTTGGGTTTTCCGTGGTCATCATTTTGAAAAAGTGTAAATTTTGGGTTTAGGAGAACAGCAGGTAGGTTTAGCGTTGTTTTGGGGTGGATCTATGATTTTGGGGGATTTTCTTTCAGTTTTGGGGGTGATCCCGTTCTTGTTTGAGGTGTTTTTTACATTGTTTTGGGGTCTCTGTTGGGTTTAGTTGGGTTCTTGTTGGTTGTTACGGTAAATGGGAGTGGATTGTGGGTTTTGGAGAAGATCAGGTAGGTTTAAGGGTTTTTTTGGTGAAATCATGGCATTTTTTTTTTTTTTTTTAAGATCTGGGTTGATTGTGGGGTGGTTTTGAGGTGTTTTGGGGTCTTCATTGGATTTCGTTGGGTTCTTTTTGCTCATGATGGTGAATGGGAGTGAAATGTGGGATTTGGAGAAGATCAGGTGAGTTTAGGGTGGTTTTGGGGGGAAATTCATGGTTTTTGTTTTTTTTTTCTTTTCTGATCCATTTGTTTTTTGGGGTGTTTTTGACGTATTTTGGGGTCTCTGTGTGGTTTTGTTGGGTTTCCATTGCGTTTTCTTGTGGTTGGGAGTGGATTGTACATTTAGGAGAACATCAGATAGGTTTAAGGTTTTTTTTGGGGTTAAATCACGTTTTTTCTTCTGATCTGGTTCGCTTTTGGGGTGTTTTTGACGTTTTTTGGGGTTTCCGTTGCGTTTTGTTGAGTTCCTAATGGGTTTTATGGTGGTAGGGAGTGGACTTTGGGATTTGGAGAACATCAGGTAGGTTTAGGGTGGTTTTGGGATTGGATCAGTGCTTTTTGGGGATTTTCTTCCAGTTTGGGGGTGATCCCGCTCTTTTTTGCGGTGTTTTTGATGTGTTTTAGGGTCTCTGTTGGGTTTCGTTGTGTTTTCCGTGGGTTTTGGAGAACATCAGGTAGGTTTAGGATGATCTTGGGACGGATCTATGGTTTTGGGGAATTTTCTTCCAGCTTTGGGGTGATCCTGTTCTTGTTTGTGGTGTTTTTGACGTGTTTTGGGGTCTCCGTTGGTATTTAGTTGGGTTCTTGTTCGTCATCATGGTGAAAAAGTGTAAATTGTGGGTTTTGGAGAACATCAGGTAGGTTTAGGTGGACTTTTGCGGTGGATCTATGGCTTTTGGGGTTTTCTTTCGTTTTTGGGTGTGATCCTGTTCGTTTTTGGGGTGTTTTTGACGTGTTTTGGGGACTCCGTTGGGTTTCGTTGGGTTCTCGTTTGTCGTTAAGGTAAATGGGAGTGGATTGTCGGTTTTGGAGACGATCAGGTGTGTTTAGGGTGATTTTGGGGGTAAATTCATAATTTTTGGTGTTTTTTCTTTTGATCCCGTTCTTTTTTGGGGTGTTTTTGATGTGTTTTGGGGTTTCTGTTGGGTTTTGTTGGGCTTTCCGTGGTCTTCATGGTGGAAAAGTGTAAATTGTGGGTTTTGGAGAACATCAGGTAGGTTTAGGGGGACTTTTGGGGCATATTCATAGTTTTTGGCGTTTTCTTCTGTTTTTTTTTGGTGTGGTCCCGTACTTTTTTGGGCAGTTTTTGAGGTGTTTGCCAGTGTCTGTTGGGTTTCGTTGGGTTCGCTTTGGTCATCATGGTGGAAAATGGTAAATTGTGGGTTTTGGAAAACATCGGGTAGGTTTAGGGTGGTTTCGGGGTGGATGTATGGCTTTTGGTGTTCTCTTTCTTTTTTGGGTTTGATCCTAATCTTTTTTTGGGGTGTTTTTGACGTTTTTTGGGGTCTCCGTTGAGTTTCGTTGGGTTCTTGTTTGTCGTTAAGGTAAATGGGAGTGGATTGTGGGTTTTGGAGAAGATCAGGTGAGTTTAGGGTGGTTTTGGGACAAATTCATATTTTTTGGTGTTTTTTCTTCTGATCCTGTTCTTTTTTGGGGTGTTTGAGGTGTTTTTGACGTGTTTTTGGGTTTCCTTGGAGTTTCGTTGGGTTTTCCATGGTTATCGTGGTGGAAACGGGTAAATTGCGGGTTTTGGAGAGCTTCAGGTAGGTTTAGGGGTCTTTTGGGGTGTATTCATGGTATTTGGGGTTTTCTTCTGTATTTTGGGGTGATCCTTTTCTTGTTTGCTTTTTTTTTTTTACGTGTTTTGGGGTCTCATTTGTGTTTTAGTTGGGTTCTTGTTGGTCATCATGGTGAAAAAGAGTAAATTGTTGGTTTTCGAGAACATCAGGTAGGTTTAGGGGGACTTTTGGGGTGGATCTATGGCTTTTGGATTTTTCTTTCGTTTTTGGGTGTGATCTTTTTTATTTTTGGGGTGTTTTTGACGTTTTTTGGGGTCTCCGTTGGGTTTCGTTGGGTTCTCGTTTGTCGTTAAGGTAAATGGGAGTGGATTGTGGGTTTTGGAGACGATCAGGTGAGTTTAGGGTGGTTTTGGGGGGAAATTCATAGTTTTTGGTGTTTTTTCTTCTGATTCCGTTCTTTTTTGGGGTGTTTTTGACGTGTTTTGGGGTCTCCGTTGGGTTTTGTTGGGTTCTGGTTGGTCATCATGGTGGAAAAGTGTAAATTGTGGGTTTTGGAGAACATGAGATGAGTTTAAGTTTTTTTGGGGGGTGAATCTATGTTTTTGGGGGATTTCTTCTGTTTTTTAGGGTTTTCTTCTTTTTTGGGGGTTGTCTCATTCTTTTTGGGGGTGTTTTTGACGTGTTTTTGGGTTTTGTTGGGTTTTTGTTGGTCATTATTTTAAATAGGAGTGGTTTGTGGATTTTGGAGAACATCAGGTAGGTTTAAGGTTTTTTTGTGGTGAAATCATGGCTTTTTTTTTTTTAGGATCTGTGTTGATTTTGGGGTGGTTTTGAGGTGTTTTGGGGTCTTCATTGGGTTTCGTTGGGTTCTTGTTGGTCATTATGTTGAATGGGAGTGAAACGTGGGATTTGGAGAAGATCAGGTGAGTTTAGGGTGGTTTTGGGGGGAAATTCATGGTTTTTGTTTTTTTTTTTTCTTCACGTTGTGAGGAATGTTTTTGATTAAGAGCAATTGATTAAGAATGAATATGTGCTGCATTTGTGCCTGCACTTATACCACCAGATAACAGGAGCCTCTCGGACCCCGAGAACCAGATCAAAAACAACCTCATGGTTCAGATTTTAATCAAGGGGTCTGAGATAAGGAGGACTGTTCACAAAGGGACAGGTTAGGAATATGTATATGTATAGGAATGTTTATGTATATGTAACTCTTTACTAAAGCAATTTGCCATGTTAGGCGTGTACGACTTTGGTGGGACTACCCGCCCCGTGCTGCATGGAACTGAGTAAACATACCTACTTTACAATCTTACGGATTGTGGAGTCAGCTTTCTGTGAGTCATTTTGGTGAGCCAGGCAGGAGACACTCTGCTCGGCTGTGGGATCGGCTGCAGCGTGGACACCCCTAGGTGCACCCTGAGCGTTTTGCTCGGAGGGGACTCCACTCTCGGCTGCTCACCGCAGGAGCAAAGATCTCCCGAAACTGCAGACAAACGGTATGTTTTCAGCTGCTGGAGGGATACTAACTGGAGTGTTAATAATTGTATGTGTTTTTATGTATGTATTTTGTGTTGAAAGTATTTGTGTAAGTGTAAGGGTTTGAAACAAAGTGTTACAAGTCACTTCACGAAGAACACAGTCAGAGACAACACTTGTTTGGTTGGTTTGGTTGGTTATCATTCTAAATTATATTCCTGTAGTATGAATGAGATGTGCTGGAGGCCTCCGTGTGCGATTGTGCTGTGTGAGTGAGACGCAGCGTTGCTGCAAAGCGAGTGCAGAGTTCCGATCCGTGGTTCTGTACTCTCCGCAAGGGGAGTGGGCAGAGATGAACAAAGTGCTTGACAGACTGAAAAGAAGTGCTGTTTTATCCAAGTTTGAGTGGTGGTGCCTAATATATGGGCCCGGTGTATCTTGTGTATCTCGTGTATCCTATTTTTGCTCTTAAATGTTTTGACTGTGACAAGAACAAGGCAGGAGCATGATCTGACTCTACTGGTGCTTTCGGCTGTGCTTCCTGCAACATATGAGGCCCGCACAGGCCGAGACCTGGACTCGCTGAGACCTGAACAGGCCGAGAGACTGGAGCGGCGCCGAGAGACTGGAGCGGCGCTGGGAGACCAGAGAAACTACGGAGGGACTACCGCTGGACGGAGAGAGCCCTGGGACGCTGCAGAGCCACGGACGGCTCTGAGAGACAAAGAATAGACCTGACAGAAGCTGCAAAACGCGGGGAAATTGAAGTAATTGCGGAACATCCGAGATCGAGTTGCTACGGGAGATCAGAGGCGTCAGTGGACACCGGCAGTCGACTCTCACCGTGAGGCGAGTCGGCACAGAGCAGAGGGGCGGACATCAGGACCCTGCAGCCTGTCTGACGTAACCATGGAGGCAGCGGCAGCAGCGGCTGTGCTGCTTCACTCTAGCATTCTTTTTATAAAAGGTTTATCTTGCAATGCAAAAAGGACTATTAGTCCCCAGATTGGTGTTATAACCATTACTAATGACGACTTAGCTCTATTGCAGGGCAGGAGTGCAGAGACGCAGATTACACTGCCAAATGACCACCAGCAGGCTCTTTCACAAACCTAAGGTTGCAGCTGGCACTGCCTGCAGCCGTATAGCAGACGTTACACTCTCTTTCCTAACTAGTAATCATATGTCTCATCCATTTGTGGTGAATGGTCAGTGGCAAAAAGGAGGATGCCACTGACACTAACAGCATGGGTAATAGGAGTAGTATAAGTGACACAGGTGACGGTGCGGAGCGCTCTGCCTGCTGCTCACCTTCGCCTGACAATGTGACTTGTATCTACAAGAATGTATCTACAAGAAGTGGCGATGTGACAGAGATCCTTATTGTAAGGATGGAAGTGATGAAATTAACTGCCCTTCCTGGACCTGCAGGCCAGACCAGTTCAGATGTGAAGATGGGAACTGTGTCCATAGGAGTAGGCAGTGCAGTGGTGTGAGAGACTGTCTGGATGGCACTGATGAAACAATGTTATTCAGTGCTCTGGACCTGGCAAATTCAAGTGCAGAAGTGGAGAATGCATAGATATCAATAAAGTGTGTAACCAGCAGAGAGACTGCAAGGACTGGGGTGATGAGCCCCTGAAGGAATGCAACATAAATGAATGTGACTGTCCAGCTGAGTTTGAGTTTGTAAACAAGAGAAACTGTGGAGGTATTGATGAATGCCAAAACCCTGGTATCTGTAGTCAAATCTGTATCAACCTGAAAGGTGGCTACAAATGTGAATGTAGCCGTGGCTATCAGATGAATCCTGCTACAGGAACCTGGAAAGGGCCATACGGCAAAGCAAATTAGATAACTGTTATTTAACTTGTCAGAAGATAAAAAAGAAAGTGTTTCAACAAGCAGCCATGGGAGGGAAGAATCACTGAACCCCCGATGTGGGGTGACCTTATCGCTCTTTTTAGGTACCTCAAGGGAGGCTGTAGCGAGGTGGGGGTTGGCCTGTTCTCCCACGTGCCTGGTGACAGGACGAGGGGGAATGGGCTTAAGTTGAGCCAGGGGAGTTTTAGGTTAGATGTTAGGAAGAATTTCTTCACTGAAAGGGTTGTTAGACATTGGAACAGGCTGCCCAGGGAAGTGGTGGAGTCACCATCCCTGGAAGTCTTCAAAAGACGTTTAGATGTAGAGCTTAGGGATATGGTTTAGTGGAGGGCTGTTAGCGTTAGGTTGGAGGTTGGACTCGATGACCTTGAGGTCTCTTCCAACCTAGAAATTCTGTGATTCTGTGATTCTGTGACTGTACCTTGTTTTACTGACTACTGAAACAGCTGTGAGAACTGCAGAAAGGGACCCACGCATCCAGAATAAAAGGACCAGTAACTACTGAAACTTGGAGGGTTGAGTCCGCTCCTGGGAAACTGAAACTCAAGCTAAGGGAGAACTAATATTCTGGCAACGAGGCTCTGCATGAATTAAGGATGCTAAATAAAGGGGACAAGCCTAAAGGGAGAAAACGGAGAAGGCAAGACCGGGGCAGGACCCTCCACTGCGGTGTGTATGGTCTACCGAGGGAGGCAACCCCTATGGGTATTGACTGCCGAGTGAGAGGGCCTCGACCGGACTTCTCCCACACTAAGATCAGGTTGTCCCGAGAAAATAACATAAAAAAAACTTTTTTTTTAAACCTATATAAAATTGTGATTCGTTTTACAGGAGCTGGATCACCCTGACAGGCCGAACGGTAACACAAGCCTGAAGTGACCCTGAAAGCGGGCCTAACTCCTTGACTGAAGGCGTTTGCCTATTATGATCCAGCTACGTGGGCAGAAGACAGATCCTGGGACTATAGGACCCCAGTATATATACTTAATAGAATAATTAGGTTATTAGCTGTAATAGGAATAGTTATAAACGATGAGAACTGATTTAAATGAGTTATAAAGATGAGAACTGCTTTGTATCAAAATTGCCTAGCTTTGGATTATTTACTAGCACAAGAAGGAGAAGTCTGTGGAAAATTTAGCTTTAGTAATTGCTGTTTAAAGATTGATAAAAAGGGTGTTTCTTCCTATTAACTGATAGAATGTTATGTTCTGGTTTAGGATGAGAAGAATGTTAATAATATGCTGGTGTTTTAATTGTTTTTAATTGTTACAGAGCAGTGCTTACACCAAGCCAAGGACCAAGACAAATTCAGCTTCTCACTGTCCTGTCAGCAGGCAGGCTGGGAGGAGAGCTGGACTGCTCGGGGTTAGGTTGGGCATCGGACAGCAGGTGGTGAGCAATTGCATTGTGCATCACTTGTTTTGTACACATTATTACTAGTAGTACTATTATCATCATTGTTATTATTATTATTGTTATTATTTTCTTGTTTTTATCTCAACTCACAGGCTTCACTTTCCCATTTCTCTCTCCCATCCCAGAGAAGGAAGGGGGGGAGGTGAGCGAGCAAACACAAACCTGGAAGGATATGGAATGGGATTTATTTTCATGGCTGCCTGGTGGACCATGGGTTAAAAGAGTGTTATTTTTATTGTCATGTGGTGTAATTATGTTATTGTATATACCTTGTATGATACCTTGTCTTACATTATTAATACACCGGGTGATAAATAGTACATTTGTAATAACTTCATTAAAAAGGGAAGGGGATATGTCAATTATGATGTTTAAGAATTGGACCCTCCAAGAACAAACTGATGAAATCCAATTATTAATAACAGAAGAGACACGAATTGGGGATATTGAAAAGAAGATAAGGGATTGTGAGGAATGTTTTAACAATTCGTGTCCATAAAGAACAATTCTGTTTGAAATGTTTGAATCCTGTCTGCCTCTGGGCCCTGCACTGGCAATTCAATGCTTGAACCACAGCTGCAGTGTGTCCCAGTCTCCCCCTCATTCCTCATTCTAGCCAATTTATCACTTCTTAAATTTATGAACCTGTTTGCTTTTGTTATTCCGGACTTCTATTTCTAACACTGCTATAGATGTGTCTGTGAATGGCTGGGGAAGAATGTTTTAATTACCCGTGTGTCTGGGAGTTTCAGAACAACTGATAACAACTAGTGACTGTTATGGGATACTATGTGGATCTTTGGTATCTGGTTAGGGGGGGGCCGAGAAAGAAGCTGAAAAGCGGCTGGGAGACAAGATTTGAAGAAGGTGTTTTGAAGAAGGTGTTCTGTAAACGTGGGATGGTGCCCAGTAAGTACAAAGGGGAAGAGGAAGACTGCGAGCCTTCAGCATGGAAGACCCCCAGAAGAGACCCCAGAGGAGACTGCGCATGCTCCAGTAGGAGGGACTGCACCCCGGAAGCTAATTTTAATAATCTATTTTTTTAGAAGTAGTAATGAATATGTATTAGTCTAGGAGCATAAAAATCAGCTGCTTGATGTAACTGGTGTGCGTCCTGGTGGAGCGGAGACTCCCGGTGCACCCAGCACTGTTTGCTTACCTCTATTCCTTTATATTCTTTCAATAAATCCTATTTTTTTATTTAATCCTAATTTGAATCCTGAGCCATTTATAACAACGTCTAGTTTTTTTTGGGGTGTTTTTGACGTGTTTTGGGGTCTCCATTGGGTGTCTTTGTGTTTTCCGTGATCATCATGGTGGAAAAGGGTAAATTGTGGATTTTGGAGAACATCAGGTAGGTTTAGGGCTGTTTTGGGGTGGATTTATGTTTTTTTTTTGTTTTTTTTTTTTTCTCCCAAGATCCATATAAATTACATGCAAATCATTTTACATAGGGATTTATATCAAAATGCAATACACATCACGTGCACTTTAAGCTGGACTCTAGTATATGGCAAACACACCAGGGTACATATTGCTTTGAAGCCACCATTTTTTTTTAATATCATGCATACCACATAATATTCAGTCTTTTGTTTTGTGTTTCTCTGATTTTATACAAAAATACCAGTGCTTATTACACTATTTACTGGAAAATAAAAAAAAAATCAGATCTGTGTGCCCTCTTCAAATCAAAATTTTGTTGTGAGAACAACAAAATGTGTTGAACCTTTTGTACCAAAGAATTAGAGATGCGCTACAGTGCCAGTAGCTGGGGGTCTGGAAATACACACCAACAAGTGTCATAAGCTTTGCCTTTGCTGAAGGAAGATGAATAGTACAAAGAAAATCTGTCTAGTTTGTTTTACAAGCTTGTCTTTCTCAGTACGGAACAAACTGACCTCCCTGGTCTAACTTTGCAGTTGCCTATTCTGCCTTTGTCCTGCAGAGAAGAGCAAGAAAGGAACAAATCTATTTTTGCACCCCAAAAACGCATTAGAGGAGGATTATCACACCCACCTAAGGGTACTGCCTTGTTTGTTTATAAAGCACAAAGCATTTCTCTTGGACAGTCTCTGTTGCTGGCCTGTTTTGTGCCTTCCATTTATAATAAAGATATTAAGATGCTTACCCCTTGTTTTTTTTTGTTGTTGTTTGTTTGTTTTTGTTTTTTTTTTTTTTGAAGAACAGTGGAAGTGGAGAGTCGGATGACAAGCAAGAACAAACACTAGAAACACCTTGTTCCGCCCCTGCTTTTTAATCACCCAGCATCACCCTGGCTGCAAAGCAGCCTCTGCTGATTTACCTGCTTGTTAAAGCACCCCACAGGCTGCAAGTGCGGTGTGCTAGGTGTCAAGTTATATTTAACGGTGCACACGTAACCATTCATCTTCCCACAGTCGAAGCACAGAACAGCCTCTTGCTAACAGAACTCATCCCTGCTGCTGCAAGAAACCTCATGGCTTGCAGGAAAACCTCAAGCTAAGAGTTCCAAAGCAAAAGCAGAAAACGCATCATTTGTACTCTTTCTATTTGAGGGAATTCTAGCTGCTAAACGCTGCCTACATCTGAGGGCACGGTCTGAGGCGGGGGGGACGGACACTCAACACCGACTGACAGCAGGAGTGCAAAGATGCCAGCCAAGAAGGCAAAGGTTAGAGCTGAACGCTGCCTCAGCTTCCTCCAGCAGCCAGCTGGGGGTCACCTTTCACCACGCTCTCTGAGACTCGGAGCCCCGAGTTACTGCAGCCGCCACGTACAGCTGCTCCTTGCTGGCCCAAACTATTTGAAGAGTCTTCAAACTTCAGGGACCTGTTTTATGACAGCCTCAAGATCAAATTCATCTGTTCCTGAAGGCGCTGATCGTCCTGCTGTTTCTGTAGCTGTCAAAGAACAATCCTGAACTGAGGCACTCGTCTGATCAGACAGTGCTTCGGCACAGATTTGTCTTTAGCTTGACACATCAAGGTGAAGAGGAATCGATTCTTGCAAGCAACCTCTCAAGCAGGGATCTAATAAGGTGACCAAAACGACAGATCTGTTGTGCAGATCTGAGCACGTCACTCTGCAGGGAATCACTTTCAAGCCTAAGATATTTCACCCATCTCCCTGCCCCAGAGCGACACAAGGAAAGCTCTTAAGCAATTGCTAACCTCTTCTCAGTGCTCACGAGTCCCAAATCACTAATTTTACAATATATAAACCATGGCAGCTGGCACCTAGTTGGCACACGGTGACACTGCACACGTTGGCAGTGTCGTCAGGAGCTGGAAAGTCAGGGGTGAGGGGGTTAAGGGAAAACCACACATCAGTTTAGCAACTTGGCTCCCGTAGGATACTTCCTACGGCAGGAGTTTTAGCAAAGTCCCTCCCTCAGAGAGACCTGCTGGCTAATTAAAACGGGACTTCTGCTGGAGCAGTCAGAAGGCAGCAGGGTATCAGGAGATATCCAGTGGGCATCACTGTCAGTCTGTGGCAGTTTGGGGTCCAGGTATCAGTGGTTATGTGTGGTTTTCTCTGCTTCACTTTCTCCAAAGCTGTGAAAAAATATTTCTTTTACAGCACTGTACAGTCACACTTTACGGATGGAACCAGCTGCATCAACTTCCAGTACGACAGTGTTGGAAAAAGGTGCCTTTGCTGGTCAGGAGCACAACAGCTCTGGTGAGGTGTTATTTAAGTGTGTTCTTACATCTGAGTTTCCTCATAGCAGTATGTAGCTGAGGGGCTCCAGGTTTCCCAGGTAAGATTTATGTTTTTTCTCCTACCAAGCACCAGCTCAGTATACAAAGCTCTGTTAATAACACCCAAGCATGTAGATGTTAAACTGAAACTGCTTTTAAACCTATTTGTTGTTACGAAAATAGCTTCATACACCATCTTCACAGGGTAAAAATTCACATGGAAGGACAGAAAAACCCAGAAGCGCTTCCTGAGCTTCAGTTTACCAACAGCACCATCGGATTTAGATCCTGGCTGCCAGGCCAGGATGCAGGGTCTGTAAGCATTGCTGCGATGTGCAAGTGCCAAGGCAGGTTTCTGGCCTGCCCTGACTAAAACACCTTTTTTTTTTTTTTAATACAAACAGCGTGCCAGGTACGCTGTAATGCCAATGTGCCCGGTCAAAAGAGGATGTCAAACAACAGAGGCGTTTATCCTAATTTCTGGCATGAAAACACTTTTAACAGCATTCTTTTCACGAAGAAACCCCTCTCTATCTTCTCCAATGCTCCAGGATCTGCTGCAGCTGCAGCAGCCGCACTGGTACAACCCACATCTTTGCCAAATATTTTCCATAATTGTGCTTTACCTCGGCAATGTTGAGGTCACTCCTCTTCCTCCTCCAGCTGAGGAAGCAGCTCGCTGGGTCTGCCACACCACAGGTGCGCAAGCGAAAGCTGGGAACACAGGAGTCAAACTCTCAGTGCTCACGAAGCCACCAGGGCAGAGGGCTGACACAGAGGCACCCCGGATCCGCTCTCCCTTCCCGCTGCGAGGCTCGCAGCAGCCCCGACCCGAAGCGCACACAATGCTTCGCATGGTGATGTCATTGCTGATTCTGAGTCCCCAGGTGAGGATCTGCTTCACCACTCTCAACGTTGGTGTTGTTTTTTTTTTTTTTTTTTTTTTTTCTTTTAAACATTCACAGCTTATGGGAAACCATCAGGTAAACCACAGATCGCTAGGGAAGAAGTCCCACACGAGGGAAGTCCGTGCTTTTCTTCCAGGCAGTGGCACGTGCTTTAACACGCCGCGTTCGACAAAGCAGCTCTCCCCGTTTTGCTCAGTGGCAACAGGCACGACTGCAACGCACACAGCTGTAGGCAGCACCTGCAGGTCCCAAACCCTTAACCCGTTTTTAGAGAGCACCAATTTTTTAAGTAGTGCTTTTCCCTTAATCCATGACCCCTTCTTTCCTTTATTTCTATCGGGTGGCTCTCCTCCATTTTCCTCCTCAGTGTCTGAGCAGACACTGGGAATCGTTTCCGGAGGAAGGGCACTGCTGAAGCTCCTCCATCTACTCTCCGAGAAAAGAGAGTATGGTAAAGAATACATCTTTCCTTTCTTTTCCCTTTTTTAAATACAATTTCTGAAATCAACGCTGCGGCCTGGCAGCAAATACCTACAGGACTAAAGATGATTCCTCATCCTCACTGTAACGTTGTAGTTAACCTCCCAACGAACCCATCTCCCCAGGAAGCGGCCATTTGAGATGGGAAGGGGCAGAGCAAGAGGAAGCTCTCCTTAGCCTAGCTCTTCCCCCAACACCACCTCGCCACCCAGCACCAAATTCAATTCACCTGCTCCGCCCAATCACTCGAACGGGCGTCCGACGCTGGCACACGCCACAGCGGTGGTTCTGACGTGCCTTAAATCACCTCTCCGCAGAATATCTCGGGTCTGTACGCTCAAATAACGCAGTATTTGAGAAATAACGCCCAGAGCTCACACTCTGAGTGCAGCCCAACAGCACCGAAGCACTGGTAGGATAAACATTCCGAACCTGGCAACAAGGCTGACCCAAGCAACAGCACGGAACCCTTCTGCACCTTCAGCGTGGACATCAGCGTAAGGAAACACAGACCTCCTCGATCTAAATTTTAAGCGAGAAACGCAAAAGGTCACCCAACCGGCTTGTTTTCAGCAAGCTAAAGGAGAAATTAAGGCGACAACCGGGTGCATTCAGAGTCAGTCAGATCCTGAAGGCAGTTCCTTGGGGGAACGGAGGAGCAACGCGCCAGATGAGGGCTGCCTTACAGCGCACCCCTTAGAGGCACTGCTACGGAAGGAAGGCAGAAAGTTGGAACTTGAAATAGCTCGCAAGGCGCCCGTTAAGGGGGAAATCTTTCATTTTTTTCTCAGCAGAACCTCCCCTCTTCCCCCCCCCCAAGAAGGCAGCCCGGGGACTCTTTGCTTCCTTAAGGAGAGGGCAGGGACGGGGCAGGGTGGTGGGACAGATGGCCAGAGGGTCGGATGGACGGACAGACAGCCGGACAGAGGGCCCAGCAAGGCCTGAGGAAGGGCTCAGGAGCGGGAGGGAAGGGCAGGGCGAGGGGAAGGGCAGAGAAGTACAAATCTTTTTTTCCTTGTGATAACTTTTCTTGACCAAAAAACACGATTGTGAATGAGGCAAAATGAAAGATGAAACATGGGGACGTGCGGATACTCACGATGATGCAGCCTTCTATCCGCATGTTCACCTGCTCATAGAGCCACACCTGGATCCTCGACCTCTGCAGAACGAAGGAGGAGAGTAAGTTGGGCCACAAACATAGAGCACTTTTGTTCTCTCATGTGTTCAGAAATACCTGCTAGCCACAGCCACGACAGCTCCCAAACGCTCCGAGGAGCAACTCTCAGGGGCAGTTTCAATGAGCAATCTGACATTTGAGCGTTATACCATCGGGTGAATACTACACGTTCGGTGAAGAACACGTTTCCAGTCACAAGGGAAAACCCCTGCATGCCCAGCTACACGAGGGGGAAACGCTGGGCTCCTTGTGCCCACCAGCACGCCGCACAGTTCTCCATCCCCCACAAACTCGTCCCGGGACACGGCCAGGAGCCAAAAACTCACCAAGGGGAATCCCCAGACCCTCCCCACTCCCCCCACACCCCCAAATCCCCATCCCCACCCCCTCCCCGCAGTACTCACGTTCTGCAGGTAGCGGAAGATGAGGTTCTGGGGCGCTGCGTTAAGGGCTCAGCACGGGGACAACAGTTCCGGGCTCGGGGCAAGGCCCCAAACCCCACAACGAGGCCTCAGGGCCCCGGGACAAGGCCTCAAGGCTCGGGCCGAGCCCCCAGGGCCCCAGATCCGAGCCCCCTGAGGTCCGAGCCGCCCCCCACCCACCTCCCCGGCACCCCCCAGCCGCAGGAAGGATACGATGGGCTGCACCATCACCTTCTACACCTTCTGGCCCTGCCCGCGGTACGCCATGGCTGCCGCCGCCTCGCCGCTCCCGCTGCCAGCACCGCAGGCAGAAGAGGCGAAGGCTGATCGTAGAACAGGGCTTGGGGTGAAGGGAAAGCGAGGGCAGGTGGGCGCAGTCTCTGAGCTCTCCTCCTCCTGATTTTGCTTTTTCTCCCCCATTACTGAGCCGGCAGAAGTCCCCGTGAAGTCCTTTGGCACGATGAAGGCCTGCGTGAGCTCCAGCAGCAGTTTCGTCGGCGGAGGTTTTCCCTGGTGGGGCCGGGGCGTCACAGCACACACACACACACACACACACACACACACACACACACACACACACACACAGACGCGTGGTTTTGTCCAAACATTAAGTATTTACAACAAATTCGACAAGCGCTTTTCCTCTGCCAGCAGCAAATGCCTGAGGGCCCCCACAGCTTCACAAATCATAGCTGGAAGAGCCTACCGTGCCGCGAAAAGTTCGGAAAATAATTCAAAATTGATCTGCTAGGGGAAAAAAAACGATGGCTGGTGGCAGGGTACACAATACACCCGAATCTCAGCTTTGTCCTCCGCAGAGTCAGTGCCCACGCCCAAGCGCGATGCTGATGGCACCCGAACATTTGCTGTAGCAGGCAGCAGAGCCAGCAGCTCAGGGGAGCAACTTTTAAAACCAAGAGGCACTTAAACAACCCTTCATCGACCCCGTAACTGCGGCAGAGTCCCGACTGCTTGCCCCGGAGTCCTCACACCAGCAAAAAGCACCAACCAAAGCCTGGGGGAACTTTGGTACAGCACAAGAGAAGGGAGTGGGGGTAGCGGAGCCGCATGGCAGAGCTGCTGCTTTTCACCATTTGATCCTCCCTGATAATTGAAAGGAAGGCTGGGTGGGCTGACCCCCACCCCCACTCCTGGCAGCAAGTTTGGTCCACAACACACTGGAATAACGATTCTGCTCCCTCCCACCCCTACAGCTTCATCATCTGACACGGGTACAGTCAAAACAATGGCATACACGAGTAAAAGTCAAGAGTTGACATAGTAACTCCAGGATTTGGCTATCAGCTGTCTGAGAAATCAGAACACCAAAGCTTCACAATGTGCCCAACATCGAGTTGTGCCAAGGGCGGAGGAAGGAAGAAGCTTTACGTTTAAGCCTTCAGAGCATCGCTCCATCAGAAGATCGATTTGCAGCCACCATGGCGTGCCAATGGAGATCTTTCTGTGCCAAAAGAAGTGCTTTGTCCTCTCGATATCGAAGGTAACCACCTATAGTTACAGAACGGATGCACAAGACCTTAACTCTGACCAGCAGGGAAATTTAGGACAACTGAGTGCAGATCCTGCCAATTTCTACCACTTTGGACTGTGCTTTAAGTCTCATTGCAAAGCCTCAGTTAGAAAAAGGATCACCTCGGGGTATCCAACAAGAAGAACAGTTTTATTTTTGTTTTAATTTTTTTTTAATTCTACCATAGGACTACGCAGTTCAACTGTCAATCATCTCGGAGAGTTCAAGGAGGAGGTCATCCTCGTCCTTCCCTGGGTCTAAGTCGATTTCGGCTTCCAGTCTGCCTCCTGAGATTTCCCAAAGTAGCTTCTCAAAATCTTCATCCGCAGATAAGGGCGCGTTCCCTGTGGAACTCAGCCGGCGTGTCCGTGCCTCTTCTAGCTGGGAAGAAGCTGAGGTCGAGGTCTCGAGATCCATCTCCATCTGCTCCTCAAATCTTTCCGGGCTTCCAAGACGCACTTCAGGTCTTGGGAGAGCAAGAAAGAACAATCAGGATATGCCATTTCTTAACGGGAAATCCCTTTCCTGCAAACCGGCTCTTAAAACTGTAGGCAAGCCCTCCTACGCTTCAATCTTACACAGGGATTGTTATCAATCAACCCAGGGCTACATTTAGAGCCCGATGCGTTACCAGGTACATTTTTCAGTCTGGGGGTTTATCTGTGAAGCCAGGGCACCTGGAGTTGAGGTGGCATTCTTGAGGACCAAAAGGCAGAGGACACTACTCATCATCTATCACCTCACGAGGAAGTAGAACTTCACCTCATCCTCGTTCAGGTATTCAGACAACCCAAGAAGTCACCGGAAAGCTGTGCTGACTTGCAGCATTTCAAGAAAGCCTAATTAAGTAATCCTGCTAGCTGCTAGAAAGTGGTTTCAGGTGACTTATTCCTTTGATGGATTTGGGCTTTAATTATCTCAGAACCCTCATTTTTTCCCACATGTGACAGAACTTATGTTTCCCTGGGGATATACACTGATTAAGAAAAAGAGCAAGTTGGGGTTGTCACCTGTTTGGGGGATTTTCTTCAAGTCTGATGGCTGGGACGTGCTCCGGCACGTCTGAAACACCCTAGAAAGCAGCAAAACAGTATTTATGACACATGGGTAAAAGATTCCTTAATAGCTTTTTCCTCCACACTGCTTCTCCTCTGGCATTGCGGAGCTGTGGCCAAAATACAAAAGCAAGGTGCTCCTGAAGAAAGTTCACATTCACATGGAGGTTACTCATGATCTTGTGTCTTTTAAGAACATGGCATTAATGGACAAAATCCCCCACACCAGAGAAATCACAGCATCAGAGTACCGGTTAAAGAGTGCCATTCATCTCATAAATACAGAAGGGTTCTACAAGCATCCTGGAGACAGCTACTGGATTTCAAAGGAAACAGAAGGCCTGCAGAACGTTTGAGTTTTCCACCTTTTCTCCTAGAGGAGGGTAGAAATTTAGCAAGGGATCCATCTCTGCATTAGCCCCTGGCCTTACCATGGCTGCTTTTTTGGCTGGAGGTCCCATCATGTCAGCATCAAAGGCAGTCTGTAGTTCCACAGCTGCTATGGCAGAGGGATAACTCCCAGGTGCCTTACGTTTCAGTGCCTTCTTCTTGGGGAAAGTGACTTTCCCACGCGAAGGCTTCGCAGGTGTCATAAAGTTGGCTAGAGTAAAAGGAAGAGAGAACTGATACAGTCTTGCTCTGCCTCAGGAAAAATCCAGGTTCTCTTAATCATTTCCACAGTCCTTCTACACAGTTAAATGCATTTGGCCAGCAGAATTTCACCGCCATTGCCTGGATTCTCAGGAATCTTTTCCACATAGTAAACTCTGTCTACCAACAAGCCATACAAAGGAACAAAGAAACCAAAGAGCTACAGTAAATAATAATCCAGGACAAGGGAAACCTCCGACACATAGCAATCCTAAGTGCAAGCTAGGTTCACAAATATAGACGGCTTTTATATTTAAAGTCCTGCTCCCGCTAGGAAAGGAAAAAGCAGCAGTTATAGTAGGACAAGAGTGTATGCAACTGTTGTACCAGCTTCCTCTCCCTTGCAGTGATGTCCCACAGTTAAGTTGTTCTACAAAGTCCACACTTGTAGTGTCATTTTCTAGTCTCCCGTTCCTTACCTAACATCTGGCTGGCAGGAAAAGAAACAAACTAAGAAAAAGAAAGTACACCCTTCGCTTCGTAGCATTGCGTGGCAAAATGCACCCAGCCAGAGTTACAGCATGAGAATTGTCATCTTCTGTCTGTATTTCAGAAGACAACCTAAGTAACTCATAACCTTCAACTCTTACTTTTAGCTTCCTGGCCCTGAAATTGAGCTGCCACTTTCCCTGCTGGTTCAGTATTAAAGAAGCCAGCAGTAGATTTGACAGCAGCTTCCTCCTTCCGAAGCTTCTCTTGTTCTCTCTGTTGCCACTTCTCCCACCGTCTCTCTTCAAAGCTCTTCTCTGGACATTTACGAGTTCCACTCTGCTGAGTGGGCTAGAAGGAAAGAAAAGTAGTGCATGAAAAGGACAAAAAAAAAAAAAAAAATCCGTGGAGATATCGTTAAGAAAATCTGATCAGCAATCCCTCCAAAATGGTCTTGATGTGGAACAGCATATTAATATTGTTCAGGTTACTGTTGTGTTTTTTTTTCTCCATAAAATTCTGCCTGTAGCAAGAGCCATGCTTTACTATGGACACAGTCTCACATATCTGCAATATCCACCATGGCAAGCTTCTTTAAACAGATAGGATGTTCTGCTGTACATCTATTTATCACATTCTTTTTAAGCAGCAGAAAGTCATACAAGTTCCCCTATACAGTATCCACTGACTGATTGATTTCCTTGAACACAGAACTCTGGCCTTCTGTATTAAATCCTTCGTGTCTGACAGATCAAGTCAGTAAGAACAAAAAGAATTCCCTCCACGTTAACTGTGTAGATTTCAGCTGGTGCTAACAGGGTTTCTTTGTTGCTGTGGTATAAACAGACTGATTCCAAGTTTGAGGATTACAGAGCTGTCTGGAAATGCTGCTGGCGATAGGATTTAGACTGCACTGCAGCTCCTACCAGGTGCTGAAGGGTAAGAACACACTCAAGAGGGTGGCACACGGTGAGTAACAAAACTTGTCAGAATTATCAGAAATTGTACGAATGTATGTGTGTCTTCACAGAGGACTCACCTGTACATCAGGTCCAGAGGAAAGTTTAGGAAAAGGCCGGTTCAATTCCACTGTCTTCTTTTCTTCTTTTTCAGGTGCTTTAAAAAAAGACAAAAAAAAAGTTTTGTCAACGGCAGAAATAAAGAAAGCTGGGTACTTGTTTCCTTTGTGCATTTATTTCCTTGTGTCCCATGAGAGAGAGAGAGAAAGGCTACAATGTGCAAGCCATTCAGCATTTATCCATGAAGCAGATCCTGAGCAAACTGAACTTGCTCAATATGGGAAGCACCTCTCTGGGGCAGGCATTAAAGCATCTTATTACCTGTTAGTTTTGTGCTCCATAAAGATTTCTGCTCTGCTGGGGCAGGTCCGGGTTGTGCTGAGGGAGCTGGCACATTTCCTTCACTCTGCTGCATCCGCAGAGCTTTCTCACGCTTTATTTCTTCCAAGGTTTTAACACGCACTTCTCCTTCTGGCTTGACTTTTCCTGCCGGCTCCTTCGCCTGCCCTTTGCTGGGCCCGGGCAGAGCGAGCTGCTTCTTGGACTCACCCTGAATTTTGCTCTTGCTATGGGATTCTCCCGCTTTTTTCTTCTCTTCTACCAAGCGATTATTCTTTTTTTCAGACAAGGCTTCAGAGAAAGTTTTGATGCCACCTGCATGAGCAGCTCTTGCCCCTGCGCTGGAATCTTCAGTTTTACCATGCCCTTCAGCCTTGGCTTTGGCTTGAGTTTCGTGTCTCTGAAGAGCTTTCTCGCGACGGATTTCCTCCAGTGTTTTCACATGGATCTCTCCCATCGGCTTAGCAGCCTTCCCTGTCATCATCAAGAAATGAGGAGAAGCACCAACATTTAAAGAGAGTCCAGCAATATTTTAAGTCTCCAAAATTTGTCAGAGCACTAAGGAAAACTAATCTTGACTGTTCCCAATAATGCATCTTAGAACAATATTCCTAGGACAACATTCTCCTCTTCCTTTGAGCCACTTGTATTTTGAAGACCAGCCCTATCCAGAGAGAACTGCTACACAGAAATGCTGCTTTACTTTATTACTTTTTTAGTCTGCATTTCAAATTCCTGCTCCTGGCAGTGGTTCTATTCTAATTGTACGTAACGCTTCACAGAAGCAGCTAAAAACCTTGACAAGGCACAAGTAGAAAATAAACACACACCTAGAGCCAGAGTTCTGATAGTGGCTGTCAGAAGAGCTTCAGCACTCAAGCAAGAGGCGTCAGTTCTTTGTTTTCGTTTAAATTAGTTTTTAGGGATGTATGAAAGCACTCCAAGTTCATGGAAAGGAAGGAGGAGAAAGCACATTTAATATCCAGCTGTTACCTCTCTCAGTACTGGTCTGTTTAGGAGGTAATCCCAGCCTGTCCTTCAGAGACTTGGGAACTCGAACTGCAAAACAGAAAAAGAACGAATTAGGGAGGCTGCATAATGTCAACTTCAGGTTCACATTTCAAAACAAGACAGGAAAGGTGACTTTGAATCCCAGTGATTACGACCTCAGCCAACATGCAAAAAGAAACATCACTGGAAAAGGACAAACAGAAAGACTAAATACAAAACCCAGGAATCCAATCCAGATGCCCGTTTAGTACCTGTCTCTCTCTTGGGTGCTTTGTCAGCATTTCCCGGAGCCTCTACCTTCTTCCCCAGCCTTTCAGCAAGGCTGCGCTTCACTGGAAGGCTGCTTACATCATCTTCAGAGAAAACAAGGAATATTGTAAGAACTTTTCTTTGCAGGAAGGTTTGAGAACAGTCAACAATAAGCTTCTATTTTTCAAGCATATTTTCATAGAATTGCCTTTCAGCTGCTAAATGATTTTTTTTTTTTTTTTGCCATTTCTGCAGTCAATACAGATCTCCACTGCAATGTATTTTCCTTTCATACATCACAAATACTCTTTAATGCAGTCATATATAGAAGGCAGCACCTACATAACAGCTCATAAAAAGTTCTTACCCGCAGAGGCTTTTCGTTTTCCTTGTCTATCAGCAAGATCTACTCGAACCACAGGTTCCTCCCCTAAAACAAAAGGGAATTTTTTTTTCTATTTCACAGAAACCAGTAGCCAACAGAAATAGTATCCTGTTAGCCCATGTCCAAAAAACCCCAGTCAGACACTCTTTTGACAGCTAAACCACATAAACTCATATTTTAACTATAATTAACATAGAAAAAAATATTAATAGTCTCAGTGCTTGCTTCAAATTCCAGCTGAGATAGTAGAGAGTGAATCTGAGTCTGCTTGACACCTATACTTTGTGCAGAACAAAGCTGCATAAGCAAGCAGAATATTCTTAGGTACAAATGCTGAGAAATATTCCTTTCTAAGGTGAATGTCTACGAGTAAAAGTACTTCCACACTTTTTTCCCTTTAAAAGGCATTTGCACAGCTCTAAACAATTTATACACAAACTCCTGTCATACTGTGTCCACACCTGCCACTGTCAGCCTCTTTAATGCTTCAGAAATTGCTTCGTATATAGCACTGACTTCTACAGCTCTTTCTTCTCGTTACTCTTCTGTTTTTCAGTTACCCCCCTATTGGCATACTGACACTTTTTTTTTTTTCTCCTGCCACTGCACTTAACCTGAGCACCAAATCTTTCCAGTACAACCAGGGACTTTAAGCATAAAAGCATGTTTTGAACAGAAGGCAGCACCAGAAGGCTAACATGGGTGAATTGTTTTAAGTATTGCTTAACCCTCCAGTTTAGGAGTAATGAAATCAAAACAAAAGCATTCATTATTACCTTTCTTGGAAGACAGTGTCACAGTTCTCACCACTGTCCGGACATTTTCCTTTTCTGGAGCAGGAAAAATCATAGAATCAACGGGACGAAGAGAAGATCTTGAAGAACCTTCTGTTCAGAGCAACCAAAACATAAGGAAGTTTACCCAACATAAAAAACTATCACAAAGAACAAAAAACTTTAAATGATTTGTTACTGTCAAAAATACAGCAAGCAGAGCATGTAAAGAAGAGAGGTGACTAATTTGCCTCTGGTTGCCCTTTGAACTCCCATTTAGAATACCAGCTGGCTGAGAATCAGGTTGCTTTATGCCCCCAGCTAAAAATGGAAGTCTGTCCCTCAAGCAGCTCCCAGTCACCATCACCTGCCGTGAACAGGATAAGAAAGTAGGGAATATTAACTCAGCACCGTGTCTCTTATTTTTTTCCTTCATCTTCTGCCATTTGATTTCCTCAAGTGTTTTTATTCCAAAATTCAGATTGCCCTCTGAAAACAGGAAACAGTTCATGAGACAGGCTTAGAGGCACTCACTGAGGACCACAGGTCCTCAGGCTTCTTAGCGCTCAGGAACTTTCTGAAGTATTTAGAATAAAGCCTGTCAACACTCCTCACAAGTGAAAGAGCCATAGAACCAATGGCATTTTGCCCCTCCTTTCATCCTTCAGGGTTCAAAATGTAGTTTTAATTTTAATCCATTTACACGATATTAGATCCCTCTATCGTTAGATATGGCTTATCAACAGTGGTTGCAAGGCTGCACGTGCAGCCATTTAAACTCCATGCTGTGGCCCTGTTTTGTTCTCCAAAAGTAAAGAAAAGGAGTTCACCTTTCTGACCCAATGGGCACATGATGGTATTAATGGCAGAAATGAGATCATGGAAATAACCGACTCCATTCAGCACCCCTACATTTTGTTGTGTTTTTACACCACACTGCTTTTGAGTTAACTGTCAAGTTCTTCTGATTTATCCTACTAAGGTGCTGGCATACCTTGTTTAGTAGTAGTAGAACTGCCTTTCCAAGTGGAAATCACCCGTAATCCATTTTTGCCTTCCGCAGCTGGATGCTGGACGGGAGTTTTAGTTTCTTCTCCTTCCTCAGAAAGTTGGTCTGAAGGGGAAAAATCGATTCAGTTATGCATAGACCAGATTGGTCATGATTACATAGCTCATGCAGTGACACTTCAGCCCATGGTTCATATAAAAAACTTTGTTGCTGTTTTGTGTTTTTTTTTTTTTTGTTTGTTTGTTTTGTTTGTTTGTTTTTAAACAGCTACACTGACCTGATGAACTCCTAAGTAGAATACACTAGAACAAAACATCTAGGACTCTAGATTCTCTCTGCAGCTTTAACTACTACACAACACATTGCTCTTCAGACAGAAAAAAGAAATTTCCTTCCTAGTTTCACATAGAACTTTACACAACAGACCAGCTAAAGCCAGGAGTGGTTCTAAGCTTTCCTCCAACGTTTCAGGTTCTGTCCACCGACTGCCAGACAAAGCCACCAGTGACCTGGCCAGACTGCCTGCCCTATTGCTAGTCAGACCTCAGGTCATCTGTGATTTATACATTCATTTACAGCACAGATTCCTTCAAGAACCAAAGATTTAACACATTCATTTACAGCACAGATTCCTTCAAGAACCAAAGATTTACACAATCATTTACAGCACAAATTCGTTCCAAGAACCAAAACATGCTCACCATCATCACCTTCATCATCATCTGCAGCATTGATTACAACTGGAGGGTGTGTAAGGCTTGGGACATTTTCAGAGTTTTCCACTTTCGTTACCCCCTTAGCTGTGGAGAGGGATTTGACTGGACAGAAAGTTTGTTTTGCTGCAGTGACATCTGAGCCACTTTCAAATCATTGTCCGCGGACTCAGGCGGACTTGGCAGTGTAGCTAGAGGAAGAGGAGGATCATCGGTAATATGGTAGTTTAAAACTTTGACCACAATGCAAAGAGATGGTAGCAAAGGCAGATAACCCGCACAGACAACGAGTTCAGCATCTCCTTTTGCCCATCCCATCACTGCTTACGCCGTGAACAATGACTTCCCTTCGAACAACAACACATCTCCCTACCACCCAGCAAAAGAGGAAACAACAGGAAGCAAACTGCAAGGCAAACATCACACTAAGCAAAGAGAAGCTGAGCACGAAAGCAGAAAACAAACACCAGCAGTACACTCGGTGCAGTACACCTATGACTGCAGACCTTTTCCTGCACTCACAAATGAACAGTTACCTGATGCCCCCTACAGGATTGGCACCCACTAAGTACTACTCAAAATTAATTCTTCAGCGCTTAAAGAAAAAGGACCTAAACTCACTCTTGCTTGGTGGTAAGAATTGTCCATCGATGTAACGTCCCTTTGCATGATGAAAAGCACAGTTGGCTTTCTGACAGCCTCCCGGCTGGTTCTCCCAGTAGCAAGGAATCTCACTGCGCTTTTTCTGAAGACAGAAAGAAAGAAAAGCTTGTGATAACATGCACCTGAGGCTTGCAAAGAGATGCACAGCTCCAGATCGTGACAGCTGTCACAACACAGTGCTGAAACATCATTCCAAAGGTCAGTTTCTCAGTTAAGTGTAGTATTTCTGGGCATATTCACAAAGTTTGCATAAGCTGTAACCACTATGCACATTTAGATTGGTCATCATTCAGTTTGAGAAGACAGGCACTCTCAGACATCCGTTGAGGGTGGGTTAAACTAATACACCTAGGATTATACTAGGATTATTCAGAGGGAAAAAGAACATCTGAAATTGCCTAGGCTAACCCTGTCTAGAACTACTTCTTGGACACTTAGTTCTGCTGCACCTTTAACTTTCCCCACTTCCTACCCCAGGCAGCTACAACAGCGTTATCTGAAGGACTGTGGGTCAGAAGAGACCTGATAGTTCATTATCAAGCCTGCTCCCATGAGGATAGAACAGCCTGTTTATTACCCCCCTGCTCCAGCAGGTTTGAGCAGTCTATTTAACAGCTATTCTGCATCTCTTGAGAAAACTGTCAGCATCTAATAAAAAAAAAAAAATATCTTGCTAAGACATACCTAAGGCATTGATTTTATTTCCCTCTGCTTCCTCCCACCCCCCCTCTTGGTAACAGAAACCAGCATGATTTTGAAGCAAACGAATCTATCCTGCAAAAGCACAATCAGTACACCTACGGCACTGAAAAATGCTTTTGTTGATTTATTTTGAGAACACATCATTAGGCACTCACGTCAATTTCCATGTGTCTGAATCGGCAGACATTTCTGAAACAACGACCCTCCTGCCACAGCTTGCAGACCGTCTCATTGCCCAGAGCAGCTTTGCAGTGGCGGTAGGCACATTTGTCTCCCTGGAACCAAAAGGAAACCAACAAGGAAAATAGAGTACAGCCTCAAAAATGGCCATGCTGCTGCCTCATGTTGCTACAACTGAATTCAGAATCTATCTGGTTCTCAAGTTAACCAAAGACCAGTGTGCTTCCTCCTCCTAATCTACTCCTTCCTGAAAAAAAAAAGGGGAAAAAAAAGCAAGGCAAAGGAAAACCAGCCATACCTTGGTACAGGTAGAATAGAAATAGAAGTAGCAGTCGTCTCCTTGTTTAGACATGCCGACGAGTTCTGCTAACAAGCTTGGGTTCTCTCCACTGGGACTTCCTCTGCTCTTGGAGAGAGCTGTCTTCACCCTTGCTTGGGCTGAAAGTCTTCTACTGGCTTGTGATCGGTGAAATCTTCTTTTTAAAAGTAACCCGAAAGAAAGTAACAAGTGAAAAATAATGAGGAACGAACATTTTTCCAGCTTTCTTCAGTTAATCAAATCAAGTTATCAGTCTCTCGAAGAGAGCAAAGCCTTGAAATCAGCTGTTACATGAACTAACTAAATATTAAAGTTCTGTAAAGCTGCCAGGAGCTTTGTCAGCAAGCGTTCTCTTCCACATCCTCAATAATATGACTTGGAGCACATCTGGATGCCTGAAAACGGAGTCACTCCTTAAAAAACCACCTGATGATACATGCAAGTCAATAATCAACTATGGCTACAAATTACTTCTCTAGAACACAGTTAGGACACATTAAACAGCACGTTCCAGGCACTGTGGGTCTTCGATTTCACCTACCTGGACAACCTCAGCAAAGTTATCGATCTTCAAAGGCTTCCAGTTAACTGCTCCTGTAGGCCGAACCAAGACTGAATCCGTGAATTAATAATAAAGGGGTAGGAAGAATTTTCCTCCTCACTTTGCCAAGGGAACCTCTCATCCACAATTCAAACATAGGATGCACTTTTAAACAGCTTATAACTAATAGAGGAAGCAAGTCCATTTGAATGCTCTCTCAGACTGGACGCAGCCAGGGTTAGTTAGCTCTTCAAAAAAATAAAAACCAAAAAGCAAAACAAAACAAAAACAAAAAAAACCCAGCGCATTTAGAGATGAACTCGTGATTCAAAGGGACTGCAAAAATGAGGCTCTATCTTCCACAGCCGGACAATTTAACTTTTTTTTTTTTTTTTTTAATTTAAAATTCAGCATATTCCAATCTCTGGTCTTCAAGATTTCTTCACCTATTAAGAAAACACAAAAACCTTTCCCCGTCTTTATTACCTGTACAGCAAAAAACATACCAGTGCATCTAAAGCCACGGATGTGCATACGCATACACACATCTGTGTTTATACACACACGAGGAGGGAGTGAGAGAAAGTTAGCGAGAGCGACAGTGAAAATCAGAATTTTTGCCTTTTCGACACAGAGAGCGCATAAAAATTCTCTCATTTTGAGGGAACTAGAAAAAAATGGAGGCTCTACAAAAGATTTTGATGAGTATGCCTTCGAGGCCGATGCTTTGTAACATGAGGGATCTGGGGGCCAGCACACAAATATGCATACGGATGTACATGCATACAGGATAAACATATCTATACACACAAGCGTGCACAGTATATGTTGTATGATCTCCATATCGAGAACAACTCGTAGCCCTGATCAGACACGTAGAGTTGCAATCAATTAACAGCAGCAAGACAGCAGATCAAGGGTACAGCAAGCTTTGAGAGGCAGGGGAATGCTCACTTTGCCAGTGGCATGGCTGCATGATACCAAGGATTTTGAATTAGTTTGATTTTTTGGAAGCAATTTGGTTTTTCTTTCTGCGCTGTAGCAAATACCACAGGTTTGCCATCACGTGCTGTTCCCTAATCCATATATCCATCACCATCCATTGCTGCAGGATCATGAAAGGTTAGAGAAGACGACTTAGGTCCAATTTAACAGCCAATGATTTTTCGATGAGCAGAGCTGCAACAGATTTTATTTAGCCACAAGCATTTTTTTTTCTTTTTTCTGATATGAAGCTAGAAATTTTGATTTTTTTTTTTTTAAAGACACTAAATGTCACAAAACCTGCAACCAGACCAGATAAAGTTCAAATTAGAGTGATTCTGAATCCTTTCATTAAAACGCTGCACATTTCTGTGCAAATTATTTCTGACTCTTCTGGACAAAAGTGGATGAAATAGTTCTTACAAATTCATAATAAAAGGTTGGAAGCTTTTACTCACACAAACACTAGTGAATTTTCCAGGAAATATTTTTTTGGCAGGGAATTTTCCCAAATCTAAAATAAAGAGAGGAAAAGTTGGGTTCTCATATTAGTTACTGCTTTTGACTGCTGGACAAAGGGAATAAAAACAGTAGTTAAGTGCAAAGTTTCCTTCTCTTCTTTAGTATGGATAGGAATCGTCACTTTGGACCTTTAGCACCTTCAGAAACACACCCAGTGCCATGCAGGTTCCTCTGCAGCTACTTCTAACAATTACTGGTGCTCCTTAGCATGGAAGTTTGACTCAAAACTCTCTCCAGATCTAGCTCTTTTGACTGCCCAAAGAGCTCATCATTTTGCTTGTTGCCTTCCATTTTCCTGAACAGACCGGGAACGCTGTTCAGAATCTGAATGGATCTGGTCTAAGGAATGGGAAGAAAGCAAAACCAACAATACCTTGCGGTATTCCAAATTCCAAAAAAGCAGTCTCATTTTAAAAAGGACCTCAAAAGCTTTTTTTTTTTTTAAACTGACATCTGCCAACATAGCAATCCAAGTGCTAAACCAACTGAAGTTGCCCCTGAAAGCCTGAATAAAAGTGAGTAACTCTGGTGCACTCAGCAGGTCTGTAATAGAAGTCGGTAAGATTTTTCGATTTCTTTTTTTTTTGCTCCAGGGTGCTGGTAAAATTTTTGCATTAAGAGATTTTGAACCTTTTGTACCAAAGAATTAGAGATGCGCTACAGTGCCAGTAGCTGGGGGTCTGGAAATACACACCAACAAGTGTCATAAGCTTTGCCTTTGCTGAAGGAAGATGAATAGTACAAAGAAAATCTGTCTAGTTTGTTTTACAAGCTTGTCTTTCTCAGTACGGAACAAACTGACCTCCCTGGTCTAACTTTGCAGTTGCCTATTCTGCCTTTGTCCTGCAGAGAAGAGCAAGAAAGGAACAAATCTATTTTTGCACCCCAAAAACGCATTAGAGGAGGATTATCACACCCACCTAAGGGTACTGCCTTGTTTGTTTATAAAGCACAAAGCATTTCTCTTGGACAGTCTCTGTTGCTGGCCTGTTTTGTGCCTTCCATTTATAATAAAGATATTAAGATGCTTACCCCTTGTTTTTTTTTGTTGTTTGTTTGTTTTTGTTTTTTTTTTTTTTAAAGAACAGTGGAAGTGGAGAGTCGGATGACAAGCAAGAACAAGCACTAGAAACTCCTTGTTCTGCCCCTGCTTTTTAATCACCCAGCATCACCCCGGCTGCAAAACAGCCTCTGCTGATTTACCTGCTTGTTAAAGCACCCCACAGGCTGCAAGTGCGGTGTGCTAGGTGTCAAGTTATATTTAACGGTGCACACGTAACCATTCATCTTCCCACAGTCGAAGCACAGAACAGCCTCTTGCTAACAGAACTCATCCCTGCTGCTGCAAGAAACCTCATGGCCTGCAGGAAAACCTCAAGCTAAGAGTTCCAAAGCAAAAGCAGAAAACGCATCATTTGTACTCTTTCTATTTGAGGGAATTCTAGCTGCTAAACGCTGCCTACATCTGAGGGCACGGTCTGAGGCGGGGGGGACGGACACTCAACACCGACTGACAGCAGGAGTGCAAAGATGCCAGCCAAGAAGGCAAAGGTTAGAGCTGAACGCTGCCTCAGCTTCCTCCAGCAGCCAGCTGGGGGTCACCTTTCACCACGCTCTCTGAGACTCGGAGCCCCGAGTTACCGCAGCCGCCACGTACAGCTGCTCCTTGCTGGCCCAAACTATTTGAAGAGTCTTCAAACTTCAGGGACCTGTTTTATGACAGCCTCAAGATCAAATTCATCTGTTCCTGAAGGCGCTGATCGTCCTGCTGTTTCTGTAGCTGTCAAAGAACAATCCTGAACTGAGGCACTCGTCTGATCAGACAGTGCTTCGGCACAGATTTGTCTTTAGCTTGACACATCAAGGTGAAGAGGAATCGATTCTTGCAAGCAACCTCTCAAGCAGGGATCTAATAAGGTGACCAAACGACAGATCTGTTGTGCAGATCTGAGCACGTCACTCTGCAGGGAATCACTTTCAAGCCTAAGATGTTTCACCCATCTCCCTGCCCCAGAGCGACACAAGGAAAGCTCTTAAGCAATTGCTAATCTCTTCTCAGTGCTCACGAGTCCCAAATCACTAATTTTACAATATATAAACCATGGCAGCTGGCACCTAGTTGGCACACGGTGACACTGCACACGTTGGCAGTGTCGTCAGGAGCTGGAAAGTCAGGGGTGAGGGGGTTAAGGGAAAACCACACATCAGTTTAGCAACTTGGCTCCCGTAGGATACTTCCTACGGCAGGAGTTTTAGCAAAGTCCCTCCCTCAGAGGGACCTGCTGGCTAATTAAAACGGGACTTCTGCTGGAGCAGTCAGAAGGCAGCAGGGTATCAGGAGATATCCAGTGGGCATCACTGTCAGTCTGTGGCAGTTTGGGGTCCAGGTATCAGTGGTTATGTGTGGTTTTCTCTGCTTCACTTTCTCCAAAGCTGTGAAAAAATATTTCTTTTACAGCACTGTACAGTCACACTTTACGGATGGAACCAGCTGCATCAACTTCCAGTACGACAGTGTTGGAAAAAGGTGCCTTTGCTGGTCAGGAGCACAACAGCTCTGGTGAGGTGTTATTTAAGTGTGTTCTTACAGCTGAGTTTCCTCATAGCAGTATGTAGCTGAGGGGCTCCAGGTTTCCCAGGTAAGATTTATGTTTTTTCTCCTACCAAGCACCAGCTCAGTATACAAAGCTCTGTTAATAACACCCAAGCATGTAGATGTTAAACTGAAACTGCTTTTAAACCTATTTGTTGTTACGAAAATAGCTTCATACACCATCTTCACAGGGTAAAAATTCACATGGAAGGACAGAAAAACCCAGAAGCGCTTCCTGAGCTTCAGTTTACCAACAGCACCATCGGATTTAGATCCTGGCTGCCAGGCCAGGATGCAGGGTCTGTAAGCATTGCTGCGATGTGCAAGTGCCAAGGCAGGTTTCTGGCCTGCCCTGACTAAAACACCTTTTTTTTTTTTTTAATACAAACAGCGTGCCAGGTACGCTGTAATGCCAATGTGCCCGGTCAAAAGAGGATGTCAAACAACAGAGGCGTTTATCCTAATTTCTGGCATGAAAACACTTTTAACAGCATTCTTTTCACGAAGAAACCCCTCTCTATCTTCTCCAATGCTCCAGGATCTGCTGCAGCTGCAGCAGCCGCACTGGTACAACCCACATCTTTGCCAAATATTTTCCATAATTGTGCTTTACCTCGGCAATGTTGAGGTCACTCCTCTTCCTCCTCCAGCTGAGGAAGCAGCTCGCTGGGTCTGCCACACCACAGGTGCGCAAGCGAAAGCTGGGAACACAGGAGTCAAACTCTCAGTGCTCACGAAGCCACCAGGGCAGAGGGCTGACACAGAGGCACCCCGGATCCGCTCTCCCTTCCCGCTGCGAGGCTCGCAGCAGCCCCGACCCGAAGCACACACAATGCTTCGCATGGTGATGTCATTGCTGATTCTGAGTCCCCAGGTGAGGATCTGCTTCACCACTCTCAACGTTGGTGTTGGTTTTTTTTTTTTTTTTTTTTTTTCTTTTAAACATTCACAGCTTATGGGAAACCATCAGGTAAACCACAGATCGCTAGGGAAGAAGTCCCACACGAGGGAAGTCCGTGCTTTTCTTCCAGGCAGTGGCACGTGCTTTAACACGCCGCGTTCGACAAAGCAGCTCTCCCCGTTTTGCTCAGTGGCAACAGGCACGACTGCAACGCACACAGCTGTAGGCAGCACCTGCAGGTCCCAAACCCTTAACCCGTTTTTAGAGAGCACCAATTTTTTAAGTAGTGCTTTTCCCTTAATCCATGACCCCTTCTTTCCTTTATTTCTATCGGGTGGCTCTCCTCCATTTTCCTCCTCAGTGTCTGAGCAGACACTGGGAATCGTTTCCGGAGGAAGGGCACTGCTGAAGCTCCTCCATCTACTCTCCGAGAAAAGAGAGTATGGTAAAGAATACATCTTTCCTTTCTTTTCCCTTTTTTAAATACAATTTCTGAAATCAACGCTGCGGCCTGGCAGCAAATACCTACAGGACTAAAGATGATTCCTCATCCTCACTGTAACGTTGTAGTTAACCTCCCAACGAACCCATCTCCCCAGGAAGCGGCCATTTGAGATGGGAAGGGGCAGAGCAAGAGGAAGCTCTCCTTAGCCTAGCTCTTCCCCCAACACCACCTCGCCACCCAGCACCAAATTCAATTCACCTGCTCCGCCCAATCACTCGAACGGGCGTCCGACGCTGGCACACGCCACAGCGGTGGTTCTGACGTGCCTTAAATCACCTCTCCGCAGAATATCTCGGGTCTGTACGCTCAAATAACGCAGTATTTGAGAAATAACGCCCAGAGCTCACACTCTGAGTGCAGCCCAACAGCACCGAAGCACTGGTAGGATAAACATTCCGAACCTGGCAACAAGGCTGACCCAAGCAACAGCACGGAACCCTTCTGCACCTTCAGCGTGGACATCAGCGTAAGGAAACACAGACCTCCTCGATCTAAATTTTAAGCGAGAAACGCAAAAGGTCACCCAACCGGCTTGTTTTCAGCAAGCTAAAGGAGAAATTAAGGCGACAACCGGGTGCATTCAGAGTCAGTCAGATCCTGAAGGCAGTTCCTCGGGGGAACGGAGGAGTAACGCGCCAGATGAGGGCTGCCTTACAACGCACCCCTTAGAGGCACTGCTACGGAAGGAAGGCAGAAAGTTGGAACTTGAAATAGCTCGCAAGGCGCCCGTTAAGGGGGAAATCTTTCATTTTTTTCTCAGCAGAACCTCCCCTCTTCCCCCCCCCCAAGAAGGCAGCCCGGGGACTCTTTGCTTCCTTAAGGAGAGGGCAGGGACAGGGCAGGGTGGTGGGACAGATGGCCAGAGGGTCGGATGGACGGACAGACAGCCGGACAGAGGGCCCAGCAAGGCCTGAGGAAGGGCTCAGGAGCGGGAGGGAAGGGCAGGGCGAGGGGAAGGGCAGAGAAGTACAAATCTTTTTTTCCTTGTGATAACTTTTCTTGACCAAAAAACACGATTGTGAATGAGGCAAAATGAAAGATGAAACATGGGGACGTGCGGATACTCACGATGATGCAGCCTTCTATCCGCATGTTCACCTGCTCATAGAGCCACACCTGGATCCTCGACCTCTGCAGAACGAAGGAGGAGAGTAAGTTGGGCCACAAACATAGAGCACTTTTGTTCTCTCATGTGTTCAGAAATACCTGCTAGCCACAGCCACGACAGCTCCCAAACGCTCCGAGGAGCAACTCTCAGGGGCAGTTTCAATGAGCAATCTGACATTTGAGCGTTATACCATCGGGTGAATACTACACGTTCGGTGAAGAACACGTTTCCAGTCACAAGGGAAAACCCCTGCATGCCCGGCTACACGAGGGGGAAACGCTGGGCTCCTTGTGCCCACCAGCACGCCGCACAGTTCTCCATCCCCCACAAACTCGTCCCGGGACACGGCCAGGAGCCGAAAACTCACCAAGGGGAATCCCCAGACCCTCCCCACTCCCCCCACACCCCCAAATCCCCATCCCCACCCCCTCCCCGCAGTACTCACGTTCTGCAGGTAGCGGAAGATGAGGTTCTGGGGCGCTGCGTTAAGGGCTCAGCACGGGGACAACAGTTCCGGGCTCGGGGCAAGGCCCCAAACCCCACAACGAGGCCTCAGGGCCCCGGGACAAGGCCTCAAGGCCCGGGCCGAGCCCCCAGGGCCCCAGATCCGAGCCCCCTGAGGTCCGAGCCGCCCCCCACCCACCTCCCCGGCACCCCCCAGCCGCAGGAAGGATACGATGGGCTGCACCATCACCTTCTACACCTTCTGGCCCTGCCCGCGGTACGCCATGGCTGCCGCCGCCTCGCCGCTCCCGCTGCCAGCACCGCAGGCAGAAGAGGCGAAGGCTGATCGTAGAACAGGGCTTGGGGTGAAGGGAAAGCGAGGGCAGGTGGGCGCAGTCTCTGAGCTCTCCTCCTCCTGATTTTGCTTTTTCTCCCCCATTACTGAGCCGGCAGAAGTCCCCGTGAAGTCCTTTGGCACGATGAAGGCCTGCGTGAGCTCCAGCAGCAGTTTCGTCGGCGGAGGTTTTCCCTGGTGGGGCCGGGGCGTCACAGCACACACACACACACACACACACACACACACAGAGACGTGTGGTTTTGTCCAAACATTAAGTATTTACAACAAATTCGACAAGCGCTTTTCCTCTGCCAGCAGCAAATGCCTGAGGGCCCCCACAGCTTCACAAATCATAGCTGGAAGAGCCTACCGTGCCGCGAAAAGTTCGGAAAATAATTCAAAATTGATCTGCTAGGGGAAAAAAAACGATGGCTGGTGGCAGGGTACACAATACACCCGAATCTCAGCTTTGTCCTCCGCAGAGTCAGTGCCCACGCCCAAGCGCGATGCTGATGGCACCCGAACATTTGCTGTAGCAGGCAGCAGAGCCAGCAGCTCAGGGGAGCAACTTTTAAAACCAAGAGGCACTTAAACAACCCTTCATCGACCCCGTAACTGCGGCAGAGTCCCGACTGCTCGCCCCGGAGTCCTCACACCAGCAAAAAGCACCAACCAAAGCCTGGGGGAACTTTGGTACAGCACAAGAGAAGGGAGTGGGGGTAGCGGAGCCGCATGGCAGAGCTGCTGCTTTTCACCATTTGATCCTCCCTGATAATTGAAAGGAAGGCTGGGTGGGCTGACCCCCACCCCCACTCCTGGCAGCAAGTTTGGTCCACAACACACTGGAATAACGATTCTGCTCCCTCCCACCCCTACAGCTTCATCATCTGACACGGGTACAGTCAAAACAATGGCATACACGAGTAAAAGTCAAGAGTTGACATAGTAACTCCAGGATTTGGCTATCAACTGTCCGAGAAATCAGAACACCGAAGCTTCACAATGTGCCCAACATCGAGTTGTGCCAAGGGCGGAGGAAGGAAGAAGCTTTACGTTTAAGCCTTCAGAGCATCGCTCCATCAGAAGATCGATTTGCAGCCACCATGGCGTGCCAATGGAGATCTTTCTGTGCCAAAAGAAGTGCTTTGTCCTCTCGATATCGAAGGTAACCACCTATAGTTACAGAACGGATGCACAAGACCTTAACTCTGACCAGCATGGAAGTTTAGGACAACTGAGTGCAGATCCTGCCAATTTCTACCACTTTGGACTGTGCTTTAAGTCTCATTGCAAAGCCTCAGTTAGAAAAAGGATCACCTCGGGGTATCCAACAAGAAGAACAGTTTTAATTTTTTTTAATTTTTTTTTAATTCTACCATAGGACTACGCAGTTCAACTGTCAATCATCTCGGAGAGTTCAAGGAGGAGGTCATCCTCGTCCTTCCCTGGGTCTAAGTCGATTTCGGCTTCCAGTCTGCCTCCTGAGATTTCCCAAAGTAGCTTCTCAAAATCTTCATCCGCAGATAAGGGCGCGTTCCCTGTGGAACTCAGCCGGCGTGTCCGTGCCTCTTCTAGCTGGGAAGAAGCTGAGGTCGAGGTCTCGAGATCCATCTCCATCTGCTCCTCAAATCTTTCCGGGCTTCCAAGACGCACTTCAGGTCTTGGGAGAGCAAGAAAGAACAATCAGGATATGCCATTTCTTAACGGGAAATCCCTTTCCTGCAAACCGGCTCTTAAAACTGTAGGCAAGCCCTCCTACGCTTCAATCTTACACAGGGATTGTTATCAATCAACCCAGGGCTACATTTAGAGCCCGATGCGTTACCAGGTACATTTTTCAGTCTGGGGGTTTATCTGTGAAGCCAGGGCACCTGGAGTTGAGGTGGCATTCTTGAGGATCAAAAGGCAGAGGACACTACTCATCATCTATCACCTCACGAGGAAGTAGAACTTCACCTCATCCTCGTTCAGGTATTCAGACAACCCAAGAAGTCACCGGAAAGCTGTGCTGACTTGCAGCATTTCAAGAAAGCCTAATTAAGTAATCCTGCTAGCTGCTAGAAAGTGGTTTCAGGTGACTTATTCCTTTGATGGATTTGGGCTTTAATTATCTCAGAACCCTCATTTTTTCCCACATGTGACAGAACTTATGTTTCCCTGGGGATATACACTGATTAAGAAAAAGAGCAAGTTGGGGTTGTCACCTGTTTGGGGGATTTTCTTCAAGTCTGATGGCTGGGACGTGCTCCGGCACGTCTGAAACACCCTAGAAAGCAGCAAAACAGTATTTATGACACATGGGTAAAAGATTCCTTAATAGCTTTTTCCTCCACACTGCTTCTCCTCTGGCATTGCGGAGCCGTGGCCAAAATACAAAAGCAAGGTGCTCCTGAAGAAAGTTCACATTCACATGGAGGTTACTCATGATCTTGTGTCTTTTAAGAACATAGCATTAATGGACAAAATCCCCCACACCAGAGAAATCACAGCATCAGAGTACCGGTTAAAGAGTGCCATTCATCTCATAAATACAGAAGGGTTCTACAAGCATCCTAGAGACAGCTACTGGATTTCAAAGGAAACAGAAGGCCTGCAGAACGTTTGAGTTTTCCACCTTTTCTCCTAGAGGAGGGTAGAAATTTAGCAAGGGATCCATCTCTGCATTAGCCCCTGGCCTTACCATGGCTGCTTTTCTGGCTGGAGGTCCCATCATGTCAGCATCAAAGGCAGTCTGTAGTTCCACAGCTGCTATGGCAGAGGGATAACTCCCAGGTGCCTTACGTTTCAGTGCCTTCTTCTTGGGGAAAGTGACTTTCCCACGCGAAGGCTTCGCAGGTGTCATAAAGTTGGCTAGAGTAAAAGGAAGAGAGAACTGATACAGTCTTGCTCTGCCTCACGAAAAATCCAGGTTCTCTTAATCATTTCCACAGTCCTTCTACACAGTTAAATGCATTTGGCCAGCACAATTACACCGCCATTGCCTGGATTCTCAGGAATCTTTTCCACATAGTAAACTCTGTCTACCAACAAGCCATACAAAGGAACAAAGAAACCAAAGAGCTACAGTAAATAATAATCCAGGACAAGGGACACCTCCGACACATAGCAATCCTAAGTGCAAGCTAGGTTCACAAATATAGACGGCTTTTATATTTAAAGTCCTGCTCCCGCTAGGAAAGGAAAAAGCAGCAGTTATAGTAGGACAAGAGTGTATGCAACTGTTGTACCAGCTTCCTCTCCCTTGCAGTGATGTCCCACAGTTAAGCTGTTCTACAAAGTCCACACTTGTAGTGTCATTTTCTAGTCTCCCATTCCTTACCTAACATCTGGCTGGCAGGAAAAGAAACAAACTAAGAAAAAGAAAGTACACCCTTTGCTTCGTAGCATTGCGTGGCAAAATGCACCCTGCCAGAGTTACAGCATGAGAATTGTCATCTTCTGTCTGTATTTCAGAAGACAACCTAAGTAACTCTTAACCTTCAACACTTACTTTTAGCTTCCTGGCCCTGAAATTGAGCTGCCACTTTCCCTGCTGGTTCAGTATTAAAGAAGCCAGCAGTAGATTTGACAGCAGCTTCCTCCTGCCGAAGCTTCTCTTGTTGTTCTCTCTGTTGCCACTTCTCCCACCGTCTCTCTTCAAAGCTCTTCTCTGGACATTTACGAGTTCCGCTCTGCTGAGTGGGCTAGAAGGAAAGAAAAGGAGTGCATGAATAGGACAAAAAAAAAAAAAAAAAATCCGTGGAGATTTCGTTAAGAAAATCTGATCAGCAATCCCTCCAAAATGGTCTTGATGTGGAACAGCATATTAATCTCGTTCAGGTTACTGTTGTGGTTTTTTTTTTTTTTTTTTTTTTTCCCATAAAATTCTGCCTGTAACAAGAGCTATGCTTTACTATGGACGCAGTCTCACGTATCTGCAATATCCACTACGGCAAGCTTCTTTAAACAGCTAGGGTGTTCTGCTGTACATCTATTTATCACATTCTTTTTAAGCAGCAGAAAGTCATACAAGTTCCCCTATACAGTATCCACTGACAGATTGATTTCCTTGAACACAGAACTCTGGCCTTCTGTATTAAATCCTTCGTGTCTGACAGATCAAGTCAGTAAGAACAAAAAGAATTCCCTCCACGTTAACTGTGTAGATTTCAGCTGGTGCTAACAGGGTTTCGTTGTTGCTGTGGTATAAATAGACTGATTCCAAGTTTGAGGATTACAGAGCTGTCTGGAAATGCTGCTGGCGATAGGATTTAGACTGCACTGCAGCTCCTACCAGGTGCTGAAGGGTAAGAACACACTCAAGAGGGTGGCACACGGTGAGTAACAAAACTTGTCAGAATTATCAGAAATTGTACGAATGTATGTGTGTCTTCACAGAGGACTCACCTGTACATCAGGTCCAGAGGAAAGTTTAGGAAAAGGCCGGTTCAATTCCACTGTCTTCTTTTCTTCTTTTTCAGGTGCTTTAAAAAAAGACAAAAAAAAAGTTTTGTCAACGGCAGAAATAAAGAAAGCTGGGTACTTGTTTCCTTTGTGCATTTATTTCCTTGTGTCCCATGAGAGAGAGAGAGAAAGGCTACAATGTGCAAGCCATTCAGCATTTATCCATGAAGCAGATCCTGAGCAAACTGAACTTGCTCAATATGGGAAGCACCTCTCTGGGGCAGGCATTAAAGCATCTTATTACCTGTTAGTTTTGTGCTCCATAAAGATTTCTGCTCTGCTGGGGCAGGTCCGGGTTGTGCTGAGGGAGCTGGCACATTTCCTTCACTCTGCTGCATCCGCAGAGCTTTCTCACGCTTTATTTCTTCCAAGGTTTTAACACGCACTTCTCCTTCTGGCTTGACTTTTCCTGCCGGCTCCTTCGCCTGCCCTTTGCTGGGCCCGGGCAGAGCGAGCTGCTTCTTGGACTCACCCTGAATTTTGCTCTTGCTATGGGATTCTCCCGCTTTTTTCTTCTCTTCTACCAAGCGATTATTCTTTTTTTCAGACAAGGCTTCAGAGAAAGTTTTGATGCCACCTGCATGAGCAGCTCTTGCCCCTGCGCTGGAATCTTCAGTTTTACCATGCCCTTCAGCCTCGGCTTTGGCTTGAGTTTCGTGTCTCTGAAGAGCTTTCTCGCGACGGATTTCCTCCAGTGTTTTCACATGGATCTCTCCCATCGGCTTAGCAGCCTTCCCTGTCATCATCAAGAAATGAGGAGAAGCACCAACATTTAAAGAGAGTCCAGCAATATTTTAAGTCTCCAAAATTTGTCAGAGCACTAAGGAAAACTAATCTTGACTGTTCCCAATAATGCATCTTAGAACAATATCCCTAGGACAACATTCTCCTCTTCCTTTGAGCCACTTGTATTTTGAAGACCAGCCCTATCCAGAGAGAACTGCTACACAGAAATGCTGCTTTACTTTATTACTTTTTTAGTCTGCATTTCAAATTCCTGCTCCTGGCAGTGGTTCTATTCTAATTGTACGTAACGCTTCACAGAAGCAGCTAAAAACCTTGACAAGGCACAAGTAGAAAATAAACACACACCTAGAGCCAGAGTTCTGATAGTGGCTGTCAGAAGAGCTTCAGCACTCAAGCAAGAGGCGTCAGTTCTTTGTTTTCGTTTAAATTAGTTTTTAGGGATGTATGAAAGCACTCCAAGTTCATGGAAAGGAAGGAGGAGAAAGCACATTTAATATCCAGCTGTTACCTCTCTCAGTACTGGTCTGTTTAGGAGGTAATCCCAGCCTGTCCTTCAGAGACTTGGGAACTCGAACTGCAAAACAGAAAAAGAACGAATTAGGGAGGCTGCATAATGTCAACTTCAGGTTCACATTTCAAAACAAGACAGGAAAGGTGACTTTGAATCCCAGTGATTACGACCTCAGCCAACATGCAAAAAGAAACATCACTGGAAAAGGACAAACAGAAAGACTAAATACAAAACCCAGGAATCCAATCCAGATGCCCGTTTAGTACCTGTCTCTCTCTTGGGTGCTTTGTCAGCATTTCCCGGAGCCTCTACCTTCTTCCCCAGCCTTTCAGCAAGGCTGCGCTTCACTGGAAGGCTGCTTACATCATCTTCAGAGAAAACAAGGAATATTGTAAGAACTTTTCTTTGCAGGAAGGTTTGAGAACAGTCAACAATAAGCTTCTATTTTTCAAGCATATTTTCATAGAATTGCCTTTCAGCTGCTAAATGATTTTTTTTTTTTTTTGCCGTTTCTGCAGTCAATACAGATCTCCACTGCAATGTATTTTCCTTTCATACATCACAAATACTCTTTAATGCAGTCATATATAGAAGGCAGCATAACATAACAGCTACATAACAGCTCATAAAAAGTTCTTACCCGCGGAGGCTTTCCGTTTTCCTTGTCTATCAGCAAGATCTACTCGAACCACAGGTTCCTCCCCTAAAACAAAAGGGAATTTTTTTTTCTATTTCACAGAAACCAGTAGCCAACAGAAATAGTATCCTGTTAGCCCATGTCCAAAAAACCCCAGTCAGACACTCTTTTGACAGCTAAACCACATAAACTCATATTTTAACTATAATTAACATAGAAAAAAATATTAATAGTCTCAGTGCTTGCTTCAAATTTCAGCTGAGATAGTAGAGAGTGAATCTGAGTCTGCTTGACACCTATACTTTGTGCAGAACAAAGCTGCATAAGCAAGCAGAATATTCTTAGGTACAAATGCTGAGAAATATTCCTTTCTAAGGTGAATGTCTACGAGTAAAAGTACTTCCACACTTTTTTCCCTTTAAAAGGCATTTGCACAGCTCTAAACAATTTATACACAAACTCCTGTCATACTGTGTCCACACCTGCCACTGTCAGCCTCTTTAATGCTTCAGAAATTGCTTCGTATATAGCACTGTCTTCTACAGCTCTTTCTTCTCGTTACTCTTCTGTTTTTCAGTTACCCCCCTATTGGCATACTGACACTTTTTTTTTTTTTTTCTCCTGCCACTGCACTTAACCTGAGCACCAAATCTTTCCAGTACAACCAGGGACTTTAAGCATAAAAGCATGTTTTGAACAGAAGGCAGCACCAGAAGGCTAACATGGGTGAATTGTTTCAAGTATTGCTTAACCCTCCAGTTTAGGAGTAATGAAATCAAAACAAAAGCATTCATTATTACCTTTCTTGGAAGACAGTGTCACAGTTCTCACCACTGTCCGGACATTTTCCTTTTCTGGAGCAGGAAAAATCATAGAATCAACGGGACGAAGAGAAGATCTTGAAGAACCTTCTGTTCAGAGCAACCAAAACATAAGGAAGTTTACCCAACATAAAAAACTATCACAAAGAACAAAAAACTTTAAATGATTTGTTACTGTCAAAAATACAGCAAGCAGAGCATGTAAAGAAGAGAGGTGACTAATTTGCCTCTGGTTGCCCTTTGAACTCCCATTTAGAATACCAGCTGGCTGAGAATCAGGTTGCTTTATGCCCCCAGCTAAAAATGGAAGTCTGTCCCTCAAGCAGCTCCCAGTCACCATCACCTGCCGTGAACAGGATAAGAAAGTAGGGAATATTAACTCAGCACCGTGTCTCTTATTTTTTTCCTTCATCTTCTGCCATTTGATTTCCTCAAGTGTTTTTATTCCAAAATTCAGATTGCCCTCTGAAAACAGGAAACAGTTCATGAGACAGGCTTAGAGGCACTCACTGAGGACCACAGGTCCTCAGGCTTCTTAGCGCTCAGGAACTTTCTGAAGTATTTAGAATAAAGCCTGTCAACACTCCTCACAAGTGAAAGAGCCATAGAACCAATGGCATTTTGCCCCTCCTTTCATCCTTCAGGGTTCAAAATGTAGTTTTAATTTTAATCCATTTACACGATATTAGATCCCTCTATCGTTAGATATGGCTTATCAACAGTGGTTGCAAGGCTGCACGTGCAGCCATTTAAACTCCATGCTGTGGCCCTGTTTTGTTCTCCAAAAGTAAAGAAAAGGAGTTCACCTTTCTGACCCAATGGGCACATGATGGTATTAATGGCAGAAATGAGATCATGGAATAACCGACTCCATTCAGCACCCCTACATTTTGTTGTGTTTTTACACCACACTGCTTTTGAGTTAACTGTCAAGTTCTTCTGATTTATCCTACTAAGGTGCTGGCATACCTTGTTTAGTAGTAGTAGAACTGCCTTTCCAAGTGGAAATCACCCGTAATCCATTTTTGCCTTCCGCAGCTGGATGCTGGACGGGAGTTTTAGTTTCTTCTCCTTCCTCAGAAAGTTGGTCTGAAGGGGAAAAATCGATTCAGTTATGCATAGACCAGATTGGTCATGATTACGTAGCTCATGCAGTGACACTTCAGCCCATGGTTCATATAAAAAACTTTGTTGCTGTTTTGTGGTTTTTTTTGTTTGTTTGTTTGTTTGTTTTGTTTGTTTGTTTTTAAACAGCTACACTGACCTGATGAACTCCTAAGTAGAATACACTAGGACAAAACATCTAGGACTCTAGATTCTCTCTGCAGCTTTAACTACTACACAACACATTGCTCTTCAGACAGAAAAAAGAAATTTCCTTCCTAGTTTCACATAGAACTTTACACAACAGACCAGCTAAAGCCAGGAGTGGTTCTAAGCTTTCCTCCAACGTTTCAGGTTCTGTCCACCGACTGCCAGACAAAGCCACCAGTGACCTGGCCAGACTGCCTGCCCTATTGCTAGTCAGACCTCAGGTCATCTGTGATTTATACATTCATTTACAGCACAGATTCCTTCAAGAACCAAAGATTTAACACATTCATTTACAGCACAGATTCCTTCAAGAACCAAAGATTTACACAATCATTTACAGCACAAATTCGTTCCAAGAACCAAAACATGCTCACCATCATCACCTTCATCATCATCTGCAGCATTGATTACAACTGGAGGGTGTGTAGGGCTTGGGACATTTTCAGAGTTTTCCACTTTCGTCACCCCCTTAGCTGTGGAGAGGGATTTGACTGGACAGAAAGTTTGTTTTGCTGCAGTGACATCTGAGCCACTTTCAAATCATTGTCCGCGGACTCAGGCGGACTTGGCAGTGTAGCTAGAGGAAGAGGAGGATCATCGGTAATATGGTAGTTTAAAACTTTGACCACAATGCAAAGAGATGGTAGCAAAGGCAGATAACCCGCACAGACAACGAGTTCAGCATCTCCTTTTGCCCATCCCATCACTGCTTACGCCGTGAACAATGACTTCCCTTCGAACAACAACACATCTCCCTACCACCCAGCAAAAGAGGAAACAACAGGAAGCAAACTGCAAGGCAAACATCACACTAAGCAAAGAGAAGCTGAGCACGAAAGCAGAAAACAAACACCAGCAGTACACTCGGTGCAGTACACCTATGACTGCAGACCTTTTCCTGCACTCACAAATGAACAGTTACCTGATGCCCCCTACAGGATTGGCACCCACTAAGTACTACTCAAAATTAATTCTTCAGCGCTTAAAGAAAAAGGACCTAAACTCACTCTTGCTTGGTGGTAAGAATTGTCCATCGATGTAACGTCCCTTTGCATGATGAAAAGCACAGTTGGCTTTCTGACAGCCTCCCGGCTGGTTCTCCCAGTAGCAAGGAATCTCACTGCGCTTTTTCTGAAGACAGAAAGAAAGAAAAGCTTGTGATAACATGCACCTGAGGCTTGCAAAGAGATGCACAGCTCCAGATCGTGACAGCTGTCACAACACAGTGCTGAAACATCATTCCAAAGGTCAGTTTCTCAGTTAAGTGTAGTATTTCTGGGCATATTCACAAAGTTTGCATAAGCTGTAACCACTATGCACATTTAGATTGGTCATCATTCAGTTTGAGAAGACAGGCACTCTCAGACATCCGTTGAGGGTGGGTTAAACTAATACACCTAGGATTATACTAGGATTATTCAGAGGGAAAAAGAACATCTGAAATTGCCTAGGCTAACCCTGTCTAGAACTACTTCTTGGACACTTAGTTCTGCTGCACCTTTAACTTTCCCCACTTCCTACCCCAGGCAGCTACAACAGCGTTATCTGAAGGACTGTGGGTCAGAAGAGACCTGATAGTTCATTATCAAGCCTGCTCCCATGAGGATAGAACAGCCTGTTTATTACCCCCCTGCTCCAGCAGGTTTGAGCAGTCTATTTAACAGCTATTCTGCATCTCTTGAGAAAACTGTCAGCATCTAATAAAAAAAAAAAATATCTTGCTAAGACATACCTAAGGCATTGATTTTATTTCCCTCTGCTTCCTCCCACCCCCCCTCTTGGTAACAGAAACCAGTATGATTTTGAAGCAAACGAATCTATCCTGCAAAAGCACAATCAGTACACCTACGGCACTGAAAAATGCTTTTGTTGATTTATTTTGAGAACACATCATTAGGCACTCACGTCAATTTCCATGTGTCTGAATCGGCAGACATTTCTGAAACAACGACCCTCCTGCCACAGCTTGCAGACCGTCTCATTGCCCAGAGCAGCTTTGCAGTGGCGGTAGGCACATTTGTCTCCCTGGAACCAAAAGGAAACCAACAAGGAAAATAGAGTACAGCCTCAAAAATGGCCATGCTGCTGCCTCATGTTGCTACAACTGAATTCAGAATCTATCTGGTTCTCAAGTTAACCAAAGACCAGTGTGCTTCCTCCTCCTAATCTACTCCTTCCTGAAAAAAAAAAGGGGAAAAAAAAGCAAGGCAAAGGAAAACCAGCCATACCTTGGTACAGGTAGAATAGAAATAGAAGTAGCAGTCGTCTCCTTGTTTAGACATGCCGACGAGTTCTGCTAACAAGCTTGGGTTCTCTCCACTGGGACTTCCTCTGCTCTTGGAGAGAGCTGTCTTCACCCTTGCTTGGGCTGAAAGTCTTCTACTGGCTTGTGATCGGTGAAATCTTCTTTTTAAAAGTAACCCGAAAGAAAGTAACAAGTGAAAAATAATGAGGAACGAACATTTTTCCAGCTTTCTTCAGTTAATCAAATCAAGTTATCAGTCTCTCGAAGAGAGCAAAGCCTTGAAATCAGCTGTTACATGAACTAACTAAATATTAAAGTTCTGTAAAGCTGCCAGGAGCTTTGTCAGCAAGCGTTCTCTTCCACATCCTCAATAATATGACTTGGAGCACATCTGGATGCCTGAAAACGGAGTCACTCCTTAAAAAACCACCAGCACGTTCCAGGCACTGTGGGTCTTCGATTTCACCTACCTGGACAACCTCAGCAAAGTTATCGATCTTCAAAGGCTTCCAGTTAACTGCTCCTGTAGGCCGAACCAAGACTGAATCCGTGAATTAATAATAAAGGGGTAGGAAGAATTTTCCTCCTCACTTTGCCAAGGGAACCTCTCATCCACAATTCAAACATAGGATGCGCTTTTAAACAGCTTATAACTAATAGAGGAAGCAAGTCCATTTGAATGCTCTCTCAGACTGGACGCAGCCAGGGTTAGTTAGCTCTTCAAAAAAATAAAAACCAAAAAGCAAAACAAAACAAAAACAAACAAAAAAAAAAACCAGCGCATTTAGAGATGAACTCGTGATTCAAAGTGGCTGCAAAAATGAGGCTCTATCTTCCACAGCCAGACAATTTAACTTTTTTTTTTTTTTTTTTTTTTAATTTAAAATTCAGCATATTCCAATCTCTGGTCTTCAAGATTTCTTCACCTATTAAGAAAACACAAAAACCTTTCCCCGTCTTTATTACCTGTACAGCAAAAAACATACCAGTGCATCTAAAGCCACGGATGTGCATACGCATACACACATCTGTGTTTATACACACACGAGGAGGGAGTGAGAGAAAGTTAGCGAGAGCGACAGTGAAAATCAGAATTTTTGCCTTTTCGACACAGAGAGCGCATAAAAATTCTCTCATTTTGAGGGAACTAGAAAAAAATGGAGGCTCTACAAAAGATTTTGATGAGTATGCCTTCGAGGCCGATGCTTTGTAACATGAGGGATCTGGGGGCCAGCACACAAATATGCATACGGATGTACATGCATACAGGATAAACATATCTATACACACAAGCGTGCACAGTATATGTTGTATGATCTCCATATCGAGAACAACTCGTAGCCCTGATCAGACACGTAGAGTTGCAATCAATTAACAGCAGCAAGACAGCAGATCAAGGGTACAGCAAGCTTTGAGAGGCAGGGGAATGCTCACTTTGCCAGTGGCATGGCTGCATGATACCAAGGATTTTGAATTAGTTTGATTTTTTGGAAGCAATTTGGTTTTTCTTTCTGCGCTGTAGCAAATACCACAGGTTTGCCATCACGTGCTGTTCCCTAATCCATATATCCATCACCATCCATTGCTGCAGGATCATGAAAGGTTAGAGAAGACGACTTAGGTCCAATTTAACAGCCAATGATCTTTCGTTGAGCAGAGCTGCAACAGATTTTATTTAGCCACAAGCATTTTTTTTTCTTTTTTCTGATATGAAGCTAGAAATTTTGATTTTTCTTTTTTTTTAAAGACACTAAATGTCACAAAACCTGCAACCAGACCAGATAAAGTTCAAATTAGAGTGATTCTGAATCCTTTCATTAAAACGCTGCACATTTCTGTGCAAATTATTTCTGACTCTTCTGGACAAAAGTGGATGAAATAGTTCTTACAAATTCATAATAAAAGGTTGGAAGCTTTTACTCACACAAACACTAGTGAATTTTCCAGGAAATATTTTTTTGGCAGGGAATTTTCCCAAATCTAAAATAAAGAGAGGAAAAGTTGGGTTCTCATATTAGTTACTGCTTTTGACTGCTGGACAAAGGGAATAAAAACAGTAGTTAAGTGCAAAGTTTCCTTCTCTTCTTTAGTATGGATAGGAATCGTCACTTTGGACCTTTAGCACCTTCAGAAACACACCCAGTGCCATGCAGGTTCCTCTGCAGCTACTTCTAACAATTACTGGTGCTCCTTAGCATGGAAGTTTGACTCAAAACTCTCTCCAGATCTAGCTCTTTTGACTGCCCAAAGAGCTCATCATTTTGCTTGTTGCCTTCCATTTTCCTGAACAGACCGGGAACGCTGTTCAGAATCTGAATGGATCTGGTCTAAGGAATGGGAAGAAAGCAAAACCAACAATACCTTGCGGTATTCCAAATTCCAAAAAAGCAGTCTCATTTTAAAAAGGACCTCAAAAGCTTTTTTTTTTTTTTAAACTGACATCTGCCAACATAGCAATCCAAGCGCTAAACCAACTGAAGTTGCCCCTGAAAGCCTGAATAAAAGTGAGTAACTCTGGTGCACTCAGCAGGTCTGTAATAGAAGTCGGTAAGATTTTTCGATTTCTTTTTTTTTTTGCTCCAGGGTGCTGGTAAAATTTTTGCATTAAGAGATTTTGAACCTTTTGTACCAAAGAATTAGAGATGCGCTACAGTGCCAGTAGCTGGGGGTCTGGAAATACACACCAACAAGTGTCATAAGCTTTGCCTTTGCTGAAGGAAGATGAATAGTACAAAGAAAATCTGTCTAGTTTGTTTTACAAGCTTGTCTTTCTCAGTACGGAACAAACTGACCTCCCTGGTCTAACTTTGCAGTTGCCTATTCTGCCTTTGTCCTGCAGAGAAGAGCAAGAAAGGAACAAATCCATTTTTGCACCCCAAAAACGCATTAGAGGAGGATTATCACACCCACCTAAGGGTACTGCCTTGTTTGTTTATAAAGCACAAAGCATTTCTCTTGGACAGTCTCTGTTGCTGGCCTGTTTTGTGCCTTCCATTTATAATAAAGATATTAAGATGCTTACCCCTTGTTTTTTTTTGTTGTTTGTTTGTGTTTTTTTTTTTTTTTTTTAAAGAACAGTGGAATTGGAGAGTCGGATGACAAGCAAGAACAAGCACTAGAAACTCCTTGTTCTGCCCCTGCTTTTTAATCACCCAGCATCACCCCGGCTGCAAAACAGCCTCTGCTGATTTACCTGCTTGTTAAAGCACCCCACAGGCTGCAAGTGCGGTGTGCTAGGTGTCAAGTTATATTTAACGGTGCACACGTAACCATTCATCTTCCCACAGTCGAAGCACAGAACAGCCTCTTGCTAACAGAACTCATCCCTGCTGCTGCAAGAAACCTCATGGCCTGCAGGAAAACCTCAAGCTAAGAGTTCCAAAGCAAAAGCAGAAAACGCATCATTTGTACTCTTTCTATTTGAGGGAATTCTAGCTGCTAAACGCTGCCTACATCTGAGGGCACGGTCTGAGGCGGGGGGGACGGACACTCAACACCGACTGACAGCAGGAGTGCAAAGATGCCAGCCAAGAAGGCAAAGGTTAGAGCTGAACGCTGCCTCAGCTTCCTCCAGCAGCCAGCTGGGGGTCACCTTTCACCACGCTCTCTGAGACTCGGAGCCCCGAGTTACCGCAGCCGCCACGTACAGCTGCTCCTTGCTGGCCCAAACTATTTGAAGAGTCTTCAAACTTCAGGGACCTGTTTTATGACAGCCTCAAGATCAAATTCATCTGTTCCTGAAGGCGCTGATCGTCCTGCTGTTTCTGTAGCTGTCAAAGAACAATCCTGAACTGAGGCACTCGTCTGATCAGACAGTGCTTCGGCACAGATTTGTCTTTAGCTTGACACATCAAGGTGAAGAGGAATCGATTCTTGCAAGCAACCTCTCAAGCAGGGATCTAATAAGGTGACCAAACGACAGATCTGTTGTGCAGATCTGAGCACGTCACTCTGCAGGGAATCACTTTCAAGCCTAAGATGTTTCACCCATCTCCCTGCCCCAGAGCGACACAAGGAAAGCTCTTAAGCAATTGCTAATCTCTTCTCAGTGCTCACGAGTCCCAAATCACTAATTTTACAATATATAAACCATGGCAGCTGGCACCTAGTTGGCACACGGTGACACTGCACACGTTGGCAGTGTCGTCAGGAGCTGGAAAGTCAGGGGTGAGGGGGTTAAGGGAAAACCACACATCAGTTTAGCAACTTGGCTCCCGTAGGATACTTCCTACAGCAGGAGTTTTAGCAAAGTCCCTCCCTCAGAGGGACCTGCTGGCTAATTAAAACGGGACTTCTGCTGGAGCAGTCAGAAGGCAGCAGGGTATCAGGAGATATCCAGTGGGTATCACTGTCAGTCTGTGGCAGTTTGGGGTCCAGGTATCAGTGGTTATGTGTGGTTTTCTCTGCTTCACTTTCTCCAAAGCTGTGAAAAAATATTTCTTTTACAGCACTGTACAGTCACACTTTACGGATGGAACCAGCTGCATCAACTTCCAGTACGACAGTGTTGGAAAAAGGTGCCTTTGCTGGTCAGGAGCACAACAGCTCTGGTGAGGTGTTATTTAAGTGTGTTCTTACAGCTGAGTTTCCTCATAGCAGTATGTAGCTGAGGGGCTTCAGGTTTCCCAGGTAAGATTTTTTTTTTTCTCCTACCAAGCACCAGCTCAGTATACAAAGCTCTGTTAATAACACCCAATCATGTAGATGTTAAACTGAAACTGCTTTTAAACCTATTTGTTGTTACGAAAATAGCTTCATACACCATCTTCACAGGGTAAAAATTCACATGGAAGGACAGAAAAACCCAGAAGCGCTTCCTGAGCTTCAGTTTACCAACAGCACCATCGGATTTAGATCCTGGCTGCCAGGCCAGGATGCAGGGTCTGTAAGCATTGCTGCGATGTGCAAGTGCCAAGGCAGGTTTCTGGCCTGCCCTGACTAAAACACCTTTTTTTTTTTAATACAAACAGCGTGCCAGGTACGCTGTAATGCCAATGTGCCCGGTCAAAAGAGGATGTCAAACAACAGAGGCGTTTATCCTAATTTCTGGCATGAAAACACTTTTAACAGCATTCTTTTCACGAAGAAACCCCTCTCTATCTTCTCCAATGCTCCAGGATCTGCTGCAGCTGCAGCAGCCGCGCTGGTACAACCCACATCTTTGCCAAATATTTTCCATAATTGTGCTTTACCTCGGCAATGTTGAGGTCACTCCTCTTCCTCCTCCAGCTGAGGAAGCAGCTCGCTGGGTCTGCCACACCACAGGTGCGCAAGCGAAAGCTGGGAACACAGGAGTCAAACTCTCAGTGCTCACGAAGCCACCAGGGCAGAGGGCTGACACAGAGGCACCCCGGATCCGCTCTCCCTCCCCGCTGCGAGGCTCGCAGCAGCCCCGACCCGAAGCACACACAATGCTTCGCATGGTGATGTCATTGCTGATTCTGAGTCCCCAGGTGAGGATCTGCTTCACCACTCTCAACGTTGGTGTTGGTTTTTTTTTTTTTTTTTTTTGTTTTTCTTTTAAACATTCACAGCTTATGGGAAACCATCAGGTAAACCACAGATCGCTAGGGAAGAAGTCCCACACGAGGGAAGTCTGTGCTTTTCTTCCAGGCAGTGGCACGTGCTTTAACACGCTGCGTTCGACAAAGCAGCTCTCCCCGTTTTGCTCAGTGGCAACAGGCACGACTGCAACGCACACAGCTGTAGGCAGCACCTGCAGGTCCCAAACCCTTAACCCGTTTTTAGAGAGCACCAATTTTTTAAGTAGTGCTTTTCCCTTAATCCATGACCCCTTCTTTCCTTTATTTCTATCGGGTGGCTCTCCTCCATTTTCCTCCTCAGTGTCTGAGCAGACACTGGGAATCGTTTCCGGAGGAAGGGCACTGCTGAAGCTCCTCCATCTACTCTCCGAGAAAAGAGAGTATGGTAAAGAATACATCTTTCCTTTCTTTTCCCTTTTTTAAATACAATTTCTGAAATCAACGCTGCGGCCTGGCAGCAAATACCTACAGGACTAAAGATGATTCCTCATCCTCACTGTAACGTTGTAGTTAACCTCCCAACGAACCCATCTCCCCAGGAAGCGGCCATTTGAGATGGGAAGGGGCAGAGCAAGAGGAAGCTCTCCTTAGCCTAGCTCTTCCCCCAACACCACCTCGCCACCCAGCACCAAATTCAATTCACCTGCTCCGCCCAACCACTCGAACAGGCGTCCGACGCTGGCACACGCCACAGCGGTGGTTCTGACGTGCCTTAAATCACCTCTCCGCAGAATATCTCGGGTCTGTACGCTCAAATAACGCAGTATTTGAGAAATAACGCCCAGAGCTCACACTCTGAGTGCAGCCCAACAGCACCGAAGCACTGGTAGGATAAACATTCCGAACCTGGCAACAAGGCTGACCCAAGCAACAGCACGGAACCCTTCTGCACCTTCAGCGTGGACATCAGCGTAAGGAAACACAGACCTCCTCGATCTAAATTTTAAGCGAGAAACGCAAAAGGTCACCCAACCGGCTTGTTTTCAGCAAGCTAAAGGAGAAATTAAGGCGACAACCGGGTGCATCCAGAGTCAGTCAGATCCTGAAGGCAGTTCCTTGGGGGAACGGAGGAGCAACGCGCCAGATGAGGGCTGCCTTACAACGCACCCCTTAGAGGCACTGCTACGGAAGGAAGGCAGAAAGTTGGAACTTGAAATAACTCGCAAGGCGCCCGTTAAGGGGGAAATCTTTCATTTTTTTCTCAGCAGAACCTCCCCTCTTCCCCCCCCCAAGAAGGCAGCCCGGGGACTCTTTGCTTCCTTAAGGAGAGGGCAGGGACGGGGCAGGGTGGTGGGACAGATGGCCAGAGGGTCGGATGGACGGACAGACAGCCGGACAGAGGGCCCAGCAAGGCCTGAGGAAGGGCTCAGGAGCGGGAGGGAAGGGCAGGGCGAGGGGAAGGGCAGAGAAGTACAAATCTTTTTTTCCTTGTGATAACTTTTCTTGACCAAAAAACACGATTGTGAATGAGGCAAAATGAAAGATGAAACATGGGGACGTGCGGATACTCACGATGATGCAGCCTTCTATCCGCATGTTCACCTGCTCATAGAGCCACACCTGGATCCTCGACCTCTGCAGAACGAAGGAGGAGAGTAAGTCGGGCCACAAACACTGAGCACTTTTGTTCTCTCATGTGTTCAGAAATACCTGCTAGCCACAGCCATGACAGCTCCCAAACGCTCCGAGGAGCAACTCTCAGGGGCAGTTTCAATGAGCAATCTGACATTTGAGCGTTATACCATCGGGTGAATACTACACGTTCGGTGAAGAACACGTTTCCAGTCACAAGGGAAAACCCCTGCATGCCCGGCTACACGAGGGGGAAACACTGGGCTCCTTGTGCCCACCAGCACGCCGCACAGTTCTCCATCCCCCACAAACTCGTCCCGGGACACGGCCAGGAGCCGAAAACTCACCAAGGGGAATCCCCAGACCCTCCCCACTCCCCCCACACCCCCAAATCCCCATCCCCACCCCCTTCCCGCAGTACTCACGTTCTGCAGGTAGCGGAAGATGAGGTTCTGGGGCGCTGTGTTAAGGGCTCAGCACGGGGACAACAGTTCCGGGCTCGGGGCAAGGCCCCAAACCCCACAACGAGGCCTCAGGGCCCCGGGACAAGGCCTCAAGGCCCGGGCCGAGCCCCCAGGGCCCCAGATCCGAGACACCTGAGGTCCGAGCCGCCCCCCACCCACCTCCCCGGCACCCCCCAGCCGCAGGAAGGATACGATGGGCTGCACCATCACCTTCTACACCTTCTGGCCCTGCCCGCGGTACGCCATGGCTGCCGCCGCCTCGCCGCTCCCGCTGCCAGCACCGCAGGCAGAAGAGGCGAAGGCTGATCGTAGAACAGGGCTTGGGGTGAAGGGAAAGCGAGGGCAGGTGGGCGCAGTCTCTGAGCTCTCCTCCTCCTGATTTTGCTTTTTCTCCTCCATTACTGAGCCGGCAGAAGTCCCCGTGAAGTCCTTTGGCACAATGAAGGCCTGCGTGAGCTCCAGCAGCAGTTTCGTCAGCGGAGGTTTTCCCTGGTGGGGCCGAGGCGTCACAGCACACACACACACACACACACACACAGACGCGTGGTTTTGTCCAAACATTAAGTATTTACAACAAATTCGACAAGCGCTTTTCCTCTGCCAGCAGCAAATGCCTGAGGGCCCCCACAGCTTCACAAATCATAGCTGGAAGAGCCTACCGTGCCGCGAAAAGTTCGGAAAATAATTCAAAATTGATCTGCTAGGGGAAAAAAAACGATGGCTGGTGGCAGGGTACACAATACACCCGAATCTCAGCTTTGTCCTCCGCAGAGTCAGTGCCCACGCCCAAGCGCGATGCTGATGGCACCCGAACATTTGCTGTAGCAGGCAGCAGAGCCAGCAGCTCAGGGGAGCAACTTTTAAAACCAAGAGGCACTTAAACAACCCTTCATCGACCCCGTAACTGCGGCAGAGTCCCGACTGCTCGCCCCGGAGTCCTCACACCAGCAAAAAGCACCAACCAAAGCCTGGGGGAACTTTGGTACAGCACAAGAGAAGGGAGTGGGGGTAGCGGAGCCGCATGGCAGAGCTGCTGCTTTTCACCATTTGATCCTCCCTGATAATTGAAAGGAAGGCTGGGTGGGCTGACCCCCACCCCCACTCCTGGCAGCAAGTTTGGTCCACAACACACTGGAATAACGATTCTGCTCCCTCCCACCCCTACAGCTTCATCATCTGACACGGGTACAGTCAAAACAATGGCATACACGAGTAAAAGTCAAGAGTTGACATAGTAACTCCAGGATTTGGCTATCAGCTGTCTGAGAAATCAGAACACCAAAGCTTCACAATGTGCCCAACATCGAGTTGTGCCAAGGGCGGAGGAAGGAAGAAGCTTTACGTTTAAGCCTTCAGAGCATCGCTCCATCAGAAGATCGATTTGCAGCCACCATGGCGTGCCAATGGAGATCTTTCTGTGCCAAAAGAAGTGCTTTGTCCTCTCGATATCGAAGGTAACCACCTATAGTTACAGAACGGATGCACAAGACCTTAACTCTGACCAGCAGGGAAATTTAGGACAACTGAGTGCAGATCCTGCCAATTTCTACCACTTTGGACTGTGCTTTAAGTCTCATTGCAAAGCCTCAGTTAGAAAAAGGATCACCTCGGGGTATCCAACAAGAAGAACAGTTTTATTTTTGTTTTAATTTTTTTTTAATTCTACCATAGGACTACGCAGTTCAACTGTCAATCATCTCGGAGAGTTCAAGGAGGAGGTCATCCTCGTCCTTCCCTGGGTCTAAGTCGATTTCGGCTTCCAGTCTGCCTCCTGAGATTTCCCAAAGTAGCTTCTCAAAATCTTCATCCGCAGATAAGGGCGCGTTCCCTGTGGAACTCAGCCGGCGTGTCCGTGCCTCTTCTAGCTGGGAAGAAGCTGAGGTCGAGGTCTCGAGATCCATCTCCATCTGCTCCTCAAATCTTTCCGGGCTTCCAAGACGCACTTCAGGTCTTGGGAGAGCAAGAAAGAACAATCAGGATATGCCATTTCTTAACGGGAAATCCCTTTCCTGCAAACCGGCTCTTAAAACTGTAGGCAAGCCCTCCTACGCTTCAATCTTACACAGGGATTGTTATCAATCAACCCAGGGCTACATTTAGAGCCCGATGCGTTACCAGGTACATTTTTCAGTCTGGGGGTTTATCTGTGAAGCCAGGGCACCTGGAGTTGAGGTGGCATTCTTGAGGACCAAAAGGCAGAGGACACTACTCATCATCTATCACCTCACGAGGAAGTAGAACTTCACCTCATCCTCGTTCAGGTATTCAGACAACCCAAGAAGTCACCGGAAAGCTGTGCTGACTTGCAGCATTTCAAGAAAGCCTAATTAAGTAATCCTGCTAGCTGCTAGAAAGTGGTTTCAGGTGACTTATTCCTTTGATGGATTTGGGCTTTAATTATCTCAGAACCCTCATTTTTTCCCACATGTGACAGAACTTATGTTTCCCTGGGGATATACACTGATTAAGAAAAAGAGCAAGTTGGGGTTGTCACCTGTTTGGGGGATTTTCTTCAAGTCTGATGGCTGGGACGTGCTCCGGCACGTCTGAAACACCCTAGAAAGCAGCAAAACAGTATTTATGACACATGGGTAAAAGATTCCTTAATAGCTTTTTCCTCCACACTGCTTCTCCTCTGGCATTGCGGAGCCGTGGCCAAAATACAAAAGCAAGGTGCTCCTGAAGAAAGTTCACATTCACATGGAGGTTACTCATGATCTTGTGTCTTTTAAGAACATGGCATTAATGGACAAAATCCCCCACACCAGAGAAATCACAGCATCAGAGTACCGGTTAAAGAGTGCCATTCATCTCATAAATACAGAAGGGTTCTACAAGCATCCTGGAGACAGCTACTGGATTTCAAAGGAAACAGAAGGCCTGCAGAACGTTTGAGTTTTCCACCTTTTCTCCTAGAGGAGGGTAGAAATTTAGCAAGGGATCCATCTCTGCATTAGCCCCTGGCCTTACCATGGCTGCTTTTCTGGCTGGAGGTCCCATCATGTCAGCATCAAAGGCAGTCTGTAGTTCCACAGCTGCTATGGCAGAGGGATAACTCCCAGGTGCCTTACGTTTCAGTGCCTTCTTCTTGGGGAAAGTGACTTTCCCACGCGAAGGCTTCGCAGGTGTCATAAAGTTGGCTAGAGTAAAAGGAAGAGAGAACTGATACAGTCTTGCTCTGCCTCACGAAAAATCCAGGTTCTCTTAATCATTTCCACAGTCCTTCTACACAGTTAAATTCATTTGGCCAGCAGAATTACACCGCCATTGCCTGGATTCTCAGGAATCTTTTCCACATAGTAAACTCTGTCTACCAACAAGCCATACAAAGGAACAAAGAAACCAAAGAGCTACAGTAAATAATAATCCAGGACAAGGGACACCTCCGACACATAGCAATCCTAAGTGCAAGCTAGGTTCACAAATACAGACGGCTTTTATATTTAAAGTCCTGCTCCCGCTAGGAAAGGAAAAAGCAGCAGTTATAGTAGGACAAGAGTGTATGCAACTGTTGTACCAGCTTCCTCTCCCTTGCAGTGATGTCCCACAGTTAAGTTGCTCTACAAAGTCCACACTTGTAGTGTCATTTTCTAGTCTCCCGTTCCTTACCTAACATCTAGCTGGCAGGAAAAGAAACAGACTAAGAAAAAGAAAGTACACCCTTCGCTTCGTAGCATTGCGTGGCAAAATGCACCCTGCCAGAGTTACAGCATGAGAATTGTCATCTTCTGTCTGTATTTCAGAAGACAACCTAAGTAACTCTTAACCTTCAACACTTACTTTTAGCTTCCTGGCCCTGAAATTGAGCTGCCACTTTCCCTGCTGGTTCAGTATTAAAGAAGCCAGCAGTAGATTTGACAGCAGCTTCCTCCTGCCGAAGCTTCTCTTGTTGTTCTCTCTGTTGCCACTTCTCCCACCGTCTCTCTACAAAGCTCTTCTCTGGACATTTACGAGTTCCACTCTGCTGAGTGGGCTAGAAGGAAAGAAAAGTAGTGCATGAATAGGACAAAAAAAAAAAAAAAAAATCCGTGGAGATTTCGTTAAGAAAATCTGATCAGCAATCCCTCCAAAATGGTCTTGATGTGGAACAGCATATTAATATTGTTCAGGTTACTGTTGTGTTTTTTTTTTCTCCATAAAATTCTGCCTGTAGCAAGAGCCATGCTTTACTATGGACACAGTCTCACATATCTGCAATATCCACTATGGCAAGCTTCTTTAAACAGATAGGATGTTCTGCTGTACATCTATTTATCACATTCTTTTTAAGCAGCAGAAAGTCATACAAGTTCCCCTATACAGTATCCACTGACTGATTGATTTCCTTGAACACAGAACTCTGGCCTTCTGTATTAAATCCTTCGTGTCTGACAGATCAAGTCAGTAAGAACAAAAAGAATTCCCTCCACGTTAACTGTGTAGATTTCAGCTGGTGCTAACAGGGTTTCTTTGTTGCTGTGGTATAAACAGACTGATTCCAAGTTTGAGGATTACAGAGCTGTCTGGAAATGCTGCTGGCGATAGGATTTAGACTGCACTGCAGCTCCTACCAGGTGCTGAAGGGTAAGAACACACTCAAGAGGGTGGCACACGGTGAGTAACAAAACTTGTCAGAATTATCAGAAATTGTACGAATGTATGTGTGTCTTCACAGAGGACTCACCTGTACATCAGGTCCAGAGGAAAGTTTAGGAAAAGGCCGGTTCAATTCCACTGCCTTCTTTTCTTCTTTTTCAGGTGCTTTAAAAAAAGACAAAAAAAAGTTTTGTCAACGGCAGAAATAAAGAAAGCTGGGTACTTGTTTCCTTTGTGCATTTATTTCCTTGTGTCCCATGAGAGAGAGAGAGAAAGGCTACAATGTGCAAGCCATTCAAGCATTTATCCATGAAGCAGATCCTGAGCAAACTGAACTTGCTCAATATGGGAAGCACCTCACTGGGGCAGGCATTAAAGCATCTTATTACCTGTTAGTTTTGTGCTCCATAAAGATTTCTGCTCTGCTGGGGCAGGTCCGGGTTGTGCTGAGGGAGCTGGCACATTTCCTTCACTCTGCTGCATCCGCAGAGCTTTCTCACGCTTTATTTCTTCCAAGGTTTTAACACGCACTTCTCCTTCTGGCTTGACTTTTCCTGCCGGCTCCTTCGCCTGCCCTTTGCTGGGCCCGGGCAGAGCGAGCTGCTTCTTGGACTCACCCTGAATTTTGCTCTTGCTATGGGATTCTCCTGCTTTTTTCTTCTCTTCTACCAAGCGATTATTCTTTTTTTCAGACAAGGCTTCAGAGAAAGTTTTGATGCCACCTGCACGAGCAGCTCTTGCCCCTGCGCTGGAATCTTCAGTTTTACCATGCCCTTCAGCCTTGGCTTTGGCTTGAGTTTCGTGTCTCTGAAGAGCTTTCTCGCGACGGATTTCCTCCAGTGTTTTCACATGGATCTCTCCCATCGGCTTAGCAGCCTTCCCTGTCATCATCAAGAAATGAGGAGAAGCACCAACATTTAAAGAGAGTCCAGCAATATTTTAAGTCTCCAAAATTTGTCAGAGCACTAAGGAAAACTAATCTTGACTGTTCCCAATAATGCATCTTAGAACAATATCCCTAGGACAACATTCTCCTCTTCCTTTGAGCCACTTGTATTTTGAAGACCAGCCCTATCCAGAGAGAACTGCTACACAGAAACGCTGCTTTACTTTATTACTTTTTTAGTCTGCATTTCAAATTCCTGCTCCTGGCAGTGGTTACAGAATCACAGAATCACAGAATTTCTAGGTTGGAAGAGACCTCAAGGTCATCGAGTCCAACCTCCAACCTAACGCTAACAGCCCTCCACTAAACCATATCCCTAAGCTCTACATCTAAACGTCTTTTGAAGACTTCCAGGGATGGTGACTCCACCACTTCCCTGGGCAGCCTGTTCCAATGTCTAACAACCCTTTCAGTGAAGAAGTTCTTCCTAACATCTAACCTAAAACTCCCCTGGCTCAACTTAAGCCCATTCCCCCTCGTCCTGTCACCAGGCACGTGGGAGAACAGGCCAACCCCCACCTCGCTACAGCCTCCCTTGAGGTACCTAAAAAGAGCGATAAGGTCACCCCTGAGCCTCCTTTTCTCCAGGCTGAACAAGCCCAGCTCCCTCAGCCGCTCCTCGTAGGACTTGTTCTCCAGGCCCCTCACCAGCTTCGTCGCCCTTCTCTGCACCCGCTCAAGCACCTCGATGTCCTTCTTGTAGCGAGGGGCCCAAAACTGAACACAGTACTCGAGGTGCGGCCTCACCAGAGCTGAGTACAGGGGGACGATCACCTCCCTAGCCCTGCTGGTCACGCTGTTCCTGATACAAGCCAGGATGCCGTTGGCCTTCTTGGCCACCTGAGCACACTGCTGGCTCATATTCAGCCGACTATCCACCATCACTCCCAGGTCCTTCTCTGCCTGGCAGCTCTCCAACCATTCCTCTCCCAGTCTGTAGCTCTGCTTGGGGTTATTGCGCCCCAGGTGCAGGACCCGGCACTTGGCCTTGTTGAACTTCATGCAGTTGACCTCAGCCCATCGGTGCAGCCTATCCAGATCCTCCTGCAGAGCTTTCCTACCCTCAAGCAGATCGACACACGCACCTAACTTGGTGTCATCTGCGAACTTACTGAGGGTGCACTCGATGCCCTCGTCCAGATCATCAATGAAGATATTAAAGAGGACCGGCCCCAGCACCGAGCCCTGGGGGACGCCACTAGTGACTGGCCTCCAACTGGACTTGGCTCCATTCACCACGACTCTTTGGGCCCGGCTATCCAGCCAGTTTCTAACCCAGCGAAGCGTGCGCCAGTCCAAGCCAAGAGCAGCCAGTTTCTTGAGGAGAATGCTGTGGGAGACGGTGTCAAAAGCCTTGCTGAAGTCAAGGTAGACCACATCCACAGCCTTTCCCTCATCCACCCAGCGCGTCACTCTGTCATAGAAGGAGATCAGGTTCGTCAGGCATGACCTGCCTTTCATAAAGCCATGCTGACTGGGCCTGATCGCCTGCTTCCCCTGCAATTGCTGCATGATGACTCTCAGGAGGATCTGCTCCATGAGCTTTCCTGGCACTGAGGTCAAACTGACAGGCCTGTAGTTTCCCGGGTCTGTCCTCCGGCCCTTCTTGTAGATGGGCGTCACGTTTGCTAGCCGAAAAATCCTCCTCCTTGAGCTCCGCCACCATGCGGACCAGGTCATCCACCTGCTCGCACCTCACGCACGCAGTTTCTCTGCCTCCCGCCGATGGCAGCAACAGGCTCAGACACTCCTTGCATCCGGTGACCTGAACTGCGGCATTTTTTAACGGGTAGTCGGTCTGCGTGCGTACCGACTTCCTGGAGAGCGCGCCGTGCCTGGTGGCGACCATTATCACCTAGCTACGGCTGTTGTTAACGAGGTGTTGTTTGTGTGTAGGGGGAGTGCTCTGCCCTTCCTGCGCGCCCTGCCTGCGCGAACTGCCGCGCTAACTGCCGCGCCACTCCCTTCTGACGCGCCACGCCCTGTTTGCCCGTCCTGGTCGCCGCGCTCCTGGTCGCTCGCGCTCCCTAGGGGCAGCTTTTGAATGGCTGGGGAGGGGGCGCTGCTGGCTCCGCCTTCGCCTCGTCAGCCTCCCTCACGAGGGCTGCCGGGTCCTGGCGGCTCCCTCCAGTAGGCTCGATGCCGGAAAAAATTAGCCCTGCCTGGCCCGATCCCCCGCTCCGCTGCAGAACGCGTCTGCCCCGGAGCCGATCGCCTCGGCAAATGGCCAATGGTTCTATTCTAATTGTACGTAACGCTTCACAGAAGCAGCTAAAAACCTTGACAAGGCACAAGTAGAAAATAAACACACACCTAGAGCCAGAGTTCTGATAGTGGCTGTCAGAAGAGCTTCAGCACTCAAGCAAGAGGCGTCAGTTCTTTGTTTTCGTTTAAATTAGTTTTTAGGGATGTATGAAAGCACTCCAAGTTCATGGAAAGGAAGGAGGAGAAAGCACATTTAATATCCAGCTGTTACCTCTCTCAGTACTGGTCTGTTTAGGAGGTAATCCCAGCCTGTCCTTCAGAGACTTGGGAACTCGAACTGCAAAACAGAAAAAGAACGAATTAGGGAGGCTGCATAATGTCAACTTCAGGTTCACATTTCAAAACAAGACAGGAAAGGTGACTTTGAATCCCAGTGATTACGACCTCAGCCAACATGCAAAAAGAAACATCACTGGAAAAGGACAAACAGAAAGACTAAATACAAAACCCAGGAATCCAATCCAGATGCCCGTTCAGTACCTGTCTCTCTCTTGGGTGCTTTGTCAGCATTTCCCGGAGCCTCTACCTTCTTCCCCAGCCTTTCAGCAAGGCTGCGCTTCACTGGAAGGCTGCTTACATCATCTTCAGAGAAAACAAGGAATATTGTAAGAACTTTTCTTTGCAGGAAGGTTTGAGAACAGTCAACAATAAGCTTCTATTTTTCAAGCATATTTTCATAGAATTGCCTTTCAGCTGCTAAATGATTTTTTTTTTTTTTTTGCCATTTCTGCAGTCAATACAGATCTCCACTGCAATGTATTTTCCTTTCATACATCACAAATACTCTTTAATGCAGTCATATATAGAAGGCAGCACCTACATAACAGCTCATAAAAAGTTCTTACCCGCGGAGGCTTTTCGTTTTCCTTGTCTATCAGCAAGATCTACTCGAACCACAGGTTCCTCCCCTAAAACAAAAGGGAATTTTTTTTTCTATTTCACAGAAACCAGTAGCCAACAGAAATAGTATCCTGTTAGCCCATGTCCAAAAAACCCCAGTCAGACACTCTTTTGACAGCTAAACCACATAAACTCATATTTTAACTATAATTAACATAGAAAAAAAATATTAATAGTCTCAGTGCTTGCTTCAAATTCCAGCTGAGATAGTAGAGAGTGAATCTGAGTCTGCTTGACACCTATACTTTGTGCAGAACAAAGCTGCATAAGCAAGCAGAATATTCTTAGGTACAAATGCTGAGAAATATTCCTTTCTAAGGTGAATGTCTACGAGTAAAAGTACTTCCACACTTTTTTCCCTTTAAAAGGCATTTGCACAGCTCTAAACAATTTATACACAAACTCCTGTCATACTGTGTCCACACCTGCCACTGTCAGCCTCTTTAATGCTTCAGAAATTGCTTCGTATATAGTACTGTCTTCTACAGCTCTTTCTTCTCGTTACTCTTCTGTTTTTCAGTTACCCCCCTATTGGCATACTGGCACTTTTTTTTTTTTTCTCCTGCCACTGCACTTAACCTGAGCACCAAATCTTTCCAGTACAACCAGGGACTTTAAGCATAAAAGCATGTTTTGAACAGAAGGCAGCACCAGAAGGCTAACATGGGTGAATTGTTTTAAGTATTGCTTAACCCTCCAGTTTAGGAGTAATGAAATCAAAACAAAAGCATTCATTATTACCTTTCTTGGAAGACAGTGTCACAGTTCTCACCACTGTCCGGACATTTTCCTTTTCTGGAGCAGGAAAAATCATAGAATCAACGGGACGAAGAGAAGATCTTGAAGAACCTTCTGTTCAGAGCAACCAAAACATAAGGAAGTTTACCCAACATAAAAAACTATCACAAAGAACAAAAAACTTTAAATGATTTGTTACTGTCAAAAATACAGCAAGCAGAGCATGTAAAGAAGAGAGGTGACTAATTTGCCTCTGGTTGCCCTTTGAACTCCCATTTAGAATACCAGCTGGCTGAGAATCAGGTTGCTTTATGCCCCCAGCTAAAAATGGAAGTCTGTCCCTCAAGCAGCTCCCAGTCACCATCACCTGCCGTGAACAGGATAAGAAAGTAGGGAATATTAACTCAGCACCGTGTCTCTTATTTTTTTCCTTCATCTTCTGCCATTTGATTTCCTCAAGTGTTTTTATTCCAAAATTCAGATTGCCCTCTGAAAACAGGAAACAGTTCATGAGACAGGCTTAGAGGCACTCACTGAGGACCACAGGTCCTCAGGCTTCTTAGCGCTCAGGAACTTTCTGAAGTATTTAGAATGAAGCCTGTCAACACTCCTCACAAGTGAAAGAGCCATAGAACCAATGGCATTTTGCCCCTCCTTTCATCCTTCAGGGTTCAAAATGTAGTTTTAATTTTAATCCATTTACACGATATTAGATCCCTCTATCGTTAGATATGGCTTATCAACAGTGGTTGCAAGGCTGCACGTGCAGCCATTTAAACTCCATGCTGTGGCCCTGTTTTGTTCTCCAAAAGTAAAGAAAAGGAGTTCACCTTTCTGACCCAATGGGCACATGATGGTATTAATGGCAGAAATGAGATCATGGAAATAACCGACTCCATTCAGCACCCCTACATTTTGTTCTGTTTTTACACCACACTGCTTTTGAGTTAACTGTCAAGTTCTTCTGATTTATCCTACTAAGGTGCTGGCATACCTTGTTTAGTAGTAGTAGAACTGCCTTTCCAAGTGGAAATCACCCGTAATCCATTTTTGCCTTCCGCAGCTGGATGCTGGACGGGAGTTTTAGTTTCTTCTCCTTCCTCAGAAAGTTGGTCTGAAGGGGAAAAATCGATTCAGTTATGCATAGACCAGATTGGTCATGATTACGTAGCTCATGCAGTGACACTTCAGCCCATGGTTCATATAAAAAACTTTGTTGCTGTTTTGTGTTTTTTTTTGTTTGTTTGTTTGTTTGTTTTGTTTGTTTGTTTTTAAACAGCTACACTGACCTGATGAACTCCTAAGTAGAATACACTAGGACAAAACATCTAGGACTCTAGATTCTCTCTGCAGCTTTAACTACTACACAACACATTGCTCTTCAGACAGAAAAAAGAAATTTCCTTCCTAGTTTCACATAGAACGTTACACAACAGACCAGCTACAGCCAGGAGTGGTTCTAAGCTTTCCTCCAACGTTTCAGGTTCTGTCCACTGACTGCCAGACAAAGCCACCAGTGACCTGGCCAGACTGCCTGCCCTATTGCTAGTCAGACCTCAGGTCATCTGTGATTTATACATTCATTTACAGCACAGATTCCTTCAAGAACCAAAGATTTAACACATTCATTTACAGCACAGATTCCTTCAAGAACCAAAGATTTACACAATCATTTACAGCACAAATTCGTTCCAAGAACCAAAACATGCTCACCATCATCACCTTCATCATCATCTGCAGCATTGATTACAACTGGAGGGTGTGTAGGGCTTGGGACATTTTCAGAGTTTTCCACTTTCGTCACCCCCTTAGCTGTGGAGAGGGATTTGACTGGACAGAAAGTTTGTTTTGCTGCAGTGACATCTGAGCCACTTTCAAATCATTGTCCGCGGACTCAGGCGGACTTGGCAGTGTAGCTAGAGGAAGAGGAGGATCATCGGTAATATGGCAGTTTAAAACTTTGACCACAATGCAAAGAGATGGTAGCAAAGGCAGATAACCCGCACAGACAACGAGTTCAGCATCTCCTTTTGCCCATCCCATCACTGCTTACGCCGTGAACAATGACTTCCCTTCGAACAACAACACATCTCCCTACCACCCAGCAAAAGAGGAAACAACAGGAAGCAAACTGCAAGGCAAACATCACACTAAGCAAAGAGAAGCTGAGCACGAAAGCAGAAAACAAACACCAGCAGTACACTCGGTGCAGTACACCTATGACTGCAGACCTTTTCCTGCACTCACAAATGAACAGTTACCTGATGCCCCCTACAGGATTGGCACCCACTAAGTACTACTCAAAATTAATTCTTCAGCGCTTAAAGAAAAAGGACCTAAACTCACTCTTGCTTGGTGGTAAGAATTGTCCATCGATGTAACGTCCCTTTGCATGATGAAAAGCACAGTTGGCTTTCTGACAGCCTCCCGGCTGGTTCTCCCAGTAGCAAGGAATCTCACTGCGCTTTTTCTGAAGACAGAAAGAAAGAAAAGCTTGTGATAACATGCACCTGAGGCTTGCAAAGAGATGCACAGCTCCAGATCGTGACAGCTGTCACAACACAGTGCTGAAACATCATTCCAAAGGTCAGTTTCTCAGTTAAGTGTAGTATTTCTGGGCATATTCACAAAGTTTGCATAAGCTGTAACCACTATGCACATTTAGATTGGTCATCATTCAGTTTGAGAAGACAGGCACTCTCAGACATCCGTTGAGGGTGGGTTAAACTAATACACCTAGGATTATACTAGGATTATTCAGAGGGAAAAAGAACATCTGAAATTGCCTAGGCTAACCCTGTCTAGAACTACTTCTTGGACACTTAGTTCTGCTGCACCTTTAACTTTCCCCACTTCCTACCCCAGGCAGCTACAACAGCGTTATCTGAAGGACTGTGGGTCAGAAGAGACCTGATAGTTCATTATCAAGCCTGCTCCCATGAGGATAGAACAGCCTGTTTATTACCCCCCTGCTCCAGCAGGTTTGAGCAGTCTATTTAACAGCTATTCTGCATCTCTTGAGAAAACTGTCAGCATCTAATAAAAAAAAAAAAATATCTTGCTAAGACATACCTAAGGCATTGATTTTATTTCCCTCTGCTTCCTCCCACCCCCCCTCTTGGTAACAGAAACCAGTATGATTTTGAAGCAAATGAATCTATCCTGCAAAAGCACAATCAGTACACCTACGGCACTGAAAAATGCTTTTGTTGATTTATTTTGAGAACACATCATTAGGCACTCACGTCAATTTCCATGTGTCTGAATCGGCAGACATTTCTGAAACAACGACCCTCCTGCCACAGCTTGCAGACCGTCTCATTGCCCAGAGCAGCTTTGCAGTGGCGGTAGGCACATTTGTCTCCCTGGAACCAAAAGGAAACCAACAAGGAAAATAGAGTACAGCCTCAAAAATGGCCATGCTGCTGCCTCATGTTGCTACAACTGAATTCAGAATCTACCTGGTTCTCAAGTTAACCAAAGACCAGTGTGCTTCCTCCTCCTAATCTACTCCTTCCTGAAAAAAAAAAGGGGAAAAAAAAGCAAGGCAAAGGAAAACCAGCCATACCTTGGTACAGGTAGAATAGAAATAGAAGTAGCAGTCGTCTCCTTGTTTAGACATGCCGACGAGTTCTGCTAACAAGCTTGGGTTCTCTCCACTGGGACTTCCTCTGCTCTTGGAGAGAGCTGTCTTCACCCTTGCTTGGGCTGAAAGTCTTCTACTGGCTTGTGATCGGTGAAATCTTCTTTTTAAAAGTAACCCGAAAGAAAGTAACAAGTGAAAAATAATGAGGAACGAACATTTTTCCAGCTTTCTTCAGTTAATCAAATCAAGTTATCAGTCTCTCGAAGAGAGCAAAGCCTTGAAATCAGCTGTTACATGAACTAACTAAATATTAAAGTTCTGTAAAGCTGCCAGGAGCTTTGTCAGCAAGCGTTCTCTTCCACATCCTCAATAATATGACTTGGAGCACATCTGGAAGCCTGAAAACGGAGTCACTCCTTAAAAAACCACCTGATGATACATGCAAGTCAATAATCAACTATGGCTACAAATAACTTCTCTAGAACACAGTTAGGACACATTAAACAGCACGTTCCAGGCACTGTGGGTCTTCGATTTCACCTACCTGGACAACCTCAGCAAAGTTATCGATCTTCAAAGGCTTCCAGTTAACTGCTCCTGTAGGCCGAACCAAGACTGAATCCGTGAATTAATAATAAAGGGGTAGGAAGAATTTTCCTCCTCACTTTGCCAAGGGAACCTCTCATCCACAATTCAAACATAGGATGCGCTTTTAAACAGCTTATAACTAATAGAGGAAGCAAGTCCATTTGAATGCTCTCTCAGACTGGACGCAGCCAGGGTTAGTTAGCTCTTCAAAAAAATAAAAACCAAAAAGCAAAACAAAACAAAAACAAAAAAAAAAAACAGCGCATTTAGAGATGAACTTGTGATTCAAAGTGGCTGCAAAAATGAGGCTCTATCTTTGTCCTGGTTTCAGTTAGCACAGAATTAATTTTCTTCCTAGTAGCTGGTGGAATGCTGTGTTTTGGCTTAGAATGAGAAGAGTGCTGATAACACCCCGATGCTTTAATTGTTGCAGAGCAGTGCTTATACTAAGCCAAGGACATCTCAGCCTTTGCTCTGTCCTGCCAACGGGCAGGCTGGGGGGTGCAGTAAGAGCTGGGAGGGGACAGACCCAGGACAGGTGACCCAAACTAGCCAAAGGGGTATTCCATACCATCTGACGTCATGCTAAACAATATATAGGGGTGGCTAGCCGGGGGGAGGGGGCCGGACTGCTCGGGGTTAGGCTGGGCATCGGTCAGCGGGTGGTGAGCAATTGCATTGTGCATCACTTGTTTGTACATACTATTATTACTTTCGTATTATCCCCATTGTATCATCATTATTATTATTGTTATTATTATTTTTGTTATTTTTTTTTTTTTCCTGTCTTATTAAACTGTCTTTATCTCAACTCACGGGCTTCACTTTCCATTTCTCTCCCCCGTCCCAGAGAGGGAGGGGGGAGGGTGAGCGAACGGCTGCGTGGTGTTTAGCTGCCGGTCGGGTTAAACCACGACAATCTTCCACAGCCGGACAATTTAACTTTTTTTTTTTTTTTTTTTTTTAATTTAAAATTCAGCATATTCCAATCTCTGGTCTTCAAGATTTCTTCACCTATTAAGAAAACACAAAAACCTTTCCCCGTCTTTATTACCTGTACAGCAAAAAACATACCAGTGCATCTAAAGCCACAGATGTGCATACGCATACACACATCTGTGTTTATACACACACGAGGAGGGAGTGAGAGAAAGTTAGCGAGAGCGACAGTGAAAATCAGAATTTTTGCCTTTTCGACACAGAGAGCGCATAAAAATTCTCTCATTTTGAGGGAACTAGAAAAAAATGGAGGCTCTACAAAAGATTTTGATGAGTATGCCTTTGAGGCCGATGCTTTGTAACATGAGGGATCTGGGGGCCAGCACACAAATATGCATACGGATGTACATGCATACAGGATAAACATATCTATACACACAAGCGTGCACAGTATATGTTGTATGATCTCCATATCGAGAACAACTCGTAGCCCTGATCAGACACGTAGAGTTGCAATCAATTAACAGCAGCAAGACAGCAGATCAAGGGTACAGCAAGCTTTGAGAGGCAGGGGAATGCTCACTTTGCCAGTGGCATGGCTGCATGATACCAAGGATTTTGAATTAGTTTGATTTTTTGGAAGCAATTTGGTTTTTCTTTCTGCGCTGTAGCAAATACCACAGGTTTGCCATCACGTGCTGTTCCCTAATCCATATATCCATCACCATCCATTGCTGCAGGATCATGAAAGGTTAGAGAAGACGACTTAGGTCCAATTTAACAGCCAATGATCTTTCGTTGAGCAGAGCTGCAACAGATTTTATTTAGCCACAAGCATTTTTTTTTCTTTTTTCTGATATGAAGCTAGAAATTTTGATTTTTCTTTTTTTTTAAAGACACTAAATGTCACAAAACCTGCAACCAGACCAGATAAAGTTCAAATTAGAGTGATTCTGAATCCTTTCATTAAAACGCTGCACATTTCTGTGCAAATTATTTCTGACTCTTCTGGACAAAAGTGGATGAAATAGTTCTTACAAATTCATAATAAAAGGTTGGAAGCTTTTACTCACACAAACACTAGTGAATTTTCCAGGAAATATTGTTTTGGCAGGGAATTTTCCCAAATCTAAAATAAAGAGAGGAAAAGTTGGGTTCTCATATTAGTTACTGCTTTTGACTGCTGGACAAAGGGAATAAAAACAGTAGTTAAGTGCAAGGTTTCCTTCTCTTCTTTAGTATGGATAGGAATCGTCACTTCGGACCTTTAGCACCTTCAGAAACACACCCAGTGCCATGCAGGTTCCTCTGCAGCTACTTCTAACAATTACTGGTGCTCCTTAGCATGGAAGTTTGACTCAAAACTCTCTCCAGATTTAGCTCTTTTGACTGTCCAAGGAGCTCATCATTTTGCTTGTTGCCTTCCATTTTCCTGAACAGACCAGGAACGCTGTTCAGAATCTGAATGGATCTGGTCTAAGGAATGGGAAGAAAGCAAAACCAACAATACCTTGCAGTATTCCAAATTCCAAAAAAGCAGTCTCATTTTAAAAAGGACCTCAAAAGCTTTTTTTTTTTTTTTAAACTGACATCTGCCAACATAGCAATCCAAGCGCTAAACCAACTGAAGTTGCCCCTGAAAGCCTGAATAAAAGTGAGTAACTCTGGTGCACTCAGCAGGTCTGTAATAGAAGTCGGTAAGATTTTTCGATTTCTTTTTTTTTTTGCTCCAGGGTGCTGGTAAAATTTTTGCATTAAGAGATTTTGAACCTTTTGTACCAAAGAATTAGAGATGCGCTACAGTGCCAGTAGCTGGGGGTCTGGAAATACACACCAACAAGTGTCATAAGCTTTGCCTTTGCTGAAGGAAGATGAATAGTACAAAGAAAATCTGTCTAGTTTGTTTTACAAGCTTGTCTTTCTCAGTACGGAACAAACTGACCTCCCTGGTCTAACTTTGCAGTTGCCTATTCTGCCTTTGTCCTGCAGAGAAGAGCAAGAAAGGAACAAATCTATTTTTGCACCCCAAAAACGCATTAGAGGAGGATTATCACACCCACCTAAGGGTACTGCCTTGTTCGTTTATAAAGCACAAAGCATTTCTCTTGGACAGTCTCTGTTGCTGGCCTGTTTTGTGCCTTCCATTTATAATAAAGATATTAAGATGCTTACCCCTTGTTTTTTTTTGTTGTTTGTTTGTTTTTGTTTTTTTTCTTAAAGAACAGTGGAAGTGGAGAGTCGGATGACAAGCAAGAACAAACACTAGAAACTCCTTGTTCTGCCCCTGCTTTTTAATCACCCAGCATCACCCCGGCTGCAAAACAGCCTCTGCTGATTTACCTGCTTGTTAAAGCACCCCACAGGCTGCAAGTGCGGTGTGCTAGGTGTCAAGTTATATTTAACGGTGCACACGTAACCATTCATCTTCCCACAGTCGAAGCACAGAACAGCCTCTTGCTAACAGAACTCATCCCTGCTGCTGCAAGAAACCTCATGGCCTGCAGGAAAACCTCAAGCTAAGAGTTCCAAAGCAAAAGCAGAAAACGCATCATTTGTACTCTTTCTATTTGAGGGAATTCTAGCTGCTAAACGCTGCCTACATCTGAGGGCATGGTCTGAGGCGGGGGGGACGGACACTCAACACCGACTGACAGCAGGAGTGCAAAGATGCCAGCCAAGAAGGCAAAGGTTAGAGCTGAACGCTGCCTCAGCTTCCTCCAGCAGCCAGCTGGGGGTCACCTTTCACCACGCTCTCTGAGACTCGGAGCCCCGAGTTACCGCAGCCGCCACGTACAGCTGCTCCTTGCTGGCCCAAACTATTTGAAGAGTCTTCAAACTTCAGGGACCTGTTTTATGACAGCCTCAAGATCAAATTCATCTGTTCCTGAAGGCGCTGATCGTCCTGCTGTTTCTGTAGCTGTCAAAGAACAATCCTGAACTGAGGCACTCGTCTGATCAGACAGTGCTTCGGCACAGATTTGTCTTTAGCTTGACACATTAAGGTGAAGAGGAATCGATTCTTGCAAGCAACCTCTCAAGCAGGGATCTAATAAGGTGACCAAACGACAGATCTGTTGTGCAGATCTGAGCACGTCACTCTGCAGGGAATCACTTTCAAGCCTAAGATGTTTCACCCATCTCCCTGCCCCAGAGCGACACAAGGAAAGCTCTTAAGCAATTGCTAATCTCTTCTCAGTGCTCACGAGTCCCAGATCACTAATTTTACAATATATAAACCATGGCAGCTGGCACCTAGTTGGCACACGGTGACACTGCACACGTTGGCAGTGTCGTCAGGAGCTGGAAAGTCAGGGGTGAGGGGGTTAAGGGAAAACCACACATCAGTTTAGCAACTTGGCTCCCGTAGGATACTTCCTACGGCAGGAGTTTTAGCAAAGTCCCTCCCTCAGAGGGACCTGCTGGCTAATTAAAACGGGACTTCTGCTGGAGCAGTCAGAAGGCAGCAGGGTATCAGGAGATATCCAGTGGGCATCACTGTCAGTCTGTGGCAGTTTGGGGTCCAGGTATCAGTGGTTATGTGTGGTTTTCTCTGCTTCACTTTCTCCAAAGCTGTGAAAAAATATTTCTTTTACAGCACTGTACAGTCACACTTTACGGATGGAACCAGCTGCATCAACTTCCAGTACGACAGTGTTGGAAAAAGGTGCCTTTGCTGGTCAGGAGCACAACAGCTCTGGTGAGGTGTTATTTAAGTGTGTTCTTACATCTGAGTTTCCTCATAGCAGTATGTAGCTGAGGGGCTCCAGGTTTCCCAGGTAAGATTTATGTTTTTTCTCCTACCAAGCACCAGCTCAGTATACAAAGCTCTGTTAATAACACCCAAGCATGTAGATGTTAAACTGAAACTGCTTTTAAACCTATTTGTTGTTACGAAAATAGCTTCATACACCATCTTCACAGGGTAAAAATTCACATGGAAGGACAGAAAAACCCAGAAGCGCTTCCTGAGCTTCAGTTTACCAACAGCACCATCGGATTTAGATCCTGGCTGCCAGGCCAGGATGCAGGGTCTGTAAGCATTGCTGCGATGTGCAAGTGCCAAGGCAGGTTTCTGGCCTGCCCTGACTAAAACACCTTTTTTTTTTTTTAATACAAACAGCGTGCCAGGTCCGCTGTAATGCCAATGTGCCCGGTCAAAAGAGGATGTCAAACAACAGAGGCGTTTATCCTAATTTCTGGCATGAAAACACTTTTAACAGCATTCTTTTCACGAAGAAACCCCTCTCTATCTTCTCCAATGCTCCAGGATCTGCTGCAGCTGCAGCAGCCGCACTGGTACAACCCACATCTTTGCCAAATATTTTCCATAATTGTGCTTTACCTCGGCAATGTTGAGGTCACTCCTCTTCCTCCTCCAGCTGAGGAAGCAGCTCGCTGGGTCTGCCACACCACAGGTGCGCAAGCGAAAGCTGGGAACACAGGAGTCAAACTCTCAGTGCTCACGAAGCCACCAGGGCAGAGGGCTGACACAGAGGCACCCCGGATCCGCTCTCCGTCCCCGCTGCGAGGCTCGCAGCAGCCCCGACCCGAAGCACACACAATGCTTCGCATGGTGATGTCATTGCTGATTCTGAGTCCCCAGGTGAGGATCTGCTTCACCACTCTCAACGTTGGTGTTGGTTTTTTTTTTTTTTTTTTGTTTTTTTGTTTTTTTGTTTTTTTGTTTTCTTTTAAACATTCACAGCTTATGGGAAACCATCAGGTTAACCACAGATCGCTAGGGAAGAAGTCCCACACGAGGGAAGTCCGTGCTTTTCTTCCAGGCAGTGGCACGTGCTTTAACACGCCGCGTTCGACAAAGCAGCTCTCCCCGTTTTGCTCAGTGGCAACAGGCATGACTGCAACGCACACAGCTGTAGGCAGCACCTGCAGGTCCCAAACCCTTAACCCGTTTTTAGAGAGCACCAATTTTTTAAGTAGTGCTTTTCCCTTAATCCATGACCCCTTCTTTCCTTTATTTCTATCGGGTGGCTCTCCTCCATTTTCCTCCTCAGTGTCTGAGCAGACACTGGGAATCGTTTCCGGAGGAAGGGCACTGCTGAAGCTCCTCCATCTACTCTCCGAGAAAAGAGAGTATGGTAAAGAATACATCTTTCCTTTCTTTTCCCTTTTTTAAATACAATTTCTGAAATCAACGCTGCGGCCTGGCAGCAAATACCTACAGGACTAAAGATGATTCCTCATCCTCACTGTAACGTTGTAGTTAACCTCCCAACGAACCCATCTCCCCAGGAAGCGGCCATTTGAGATGGGAAGGGGCAGAGCAAGAGGAAGCTCTCCTTAGCCTAGCTCTTCCCCCAACACCACCTCGCCACCCAGCACCAAATTCAATTCACCTGCTCCGCCCAATCACTCGAACGGGCGTCCGACGCTGGCACACGCCACAGCGGTGGTTCTGACGTGCCTTAAATCACCTCTCCGCAGAATATCTCGGGTCTGTACGCTCAAATAACGCAGTATTTGAGAAATAACGCCCAGAGCTCACACTCTGAGTGCAGCCCAACAGCACCGAAGCACTGGTAGGATAAACATTCCGAACCTGGCAACAAGGCTGACCCAAGCAACAGCACGGAACCCTTCTGCACCTTCAGCGTGGACATCAGCGTAAGGAAACACAGACCTCCTCGATCTAAATTTTAAGCGAGAAACGCAAAAGGTCACCCAACCGGCTTGTTTTCAGCAAGCTAAAGGAGAAATTAAGGCGACAACCGGGTGCATCCAGAGTCAGTCAGATCCTGAAGGCAGTTCCTTGGGGGAACGGAGGAGCAACGCGCCAGATGAGGGCTGCCTTACAGCGCACCCCTTAGAGGCACTGCTACGGAAGGAAGGCAGAAAGTTGGAACTTGAAATAACTCGCAAGGCGCCCGTTAAGGGGGAAATCTTTCATTTTTTTCTCAGCAGAACCTCCCCTCTTCCCCCCCCCCAAGAAAGCAGCCCGGGGACTCTTTGCTTCCTTAAGGAGAGGGCAGGGACGGGGCAGGGTGGTGGGACAGATGGCCAGAGGGTCGGATGGACGGACAGACAGCCGGACAGAGGGCCCAGCAAGGCCTGAGGAAGGGCTCAGGAGCGGGAGGGAAGGGCAGGGCGAGGGGAAGGGCAGAGAAGTACAAATCTTTTTTTCCTTGTGATAACTTTTCTTGACCAAAAAACACGACTGTGAATGAGGCAAAATGAAAGATGAAACATGGGGACGTGCGGATACTCACGATGATGCAGCCTTCTATCCGCATGTTCACCTGCTCATAGAGCCACACCTGGATCCTCGACCTCTGCAGAACGAAGGAGGAGAGTAAGTCGGGCCACAAACACTGAGCACTTTTGTTCTCTCATGTGTTCAGAAATACCTGCTAGCCACAGCCACGACAGCTCCCAAACGCTCCGAGGAGCAACTCTCAGGGGCAGTTTCAATGAGCAATCTGACATTTGAGCGTTATACCATCGGGTGAATACTACACGTTCGGTGAAGAACACGTTTCCAGTCACAAGGGAAAACCCCTGCATGCCCGGCTACACGAGGGGGAAACGCTGGGCTCCTTGTGCCCACCAGCACGCCTCACAGTTCTCCATCCCCCACAAACTCGTCCCGTGACACGGCCAGGAGCCGAAAACTCACCAAGGGGAATCCCCAGACCCTCCCCACTCCCCCCACACCCCCAAATCCCCATCCCCACCCCCTCCCCGCAGTACTCACGTTCTGCAGGTAGCGGAAGATGAGGTTCTGGGGCGCTGCGTTAAGGGCTCAGCACGGGGACAACAGTTCCGGGCTCGGGGCAAGGCCCCAAACCCCACAACGAGGCCTCAGGGCCCCGGGACAAGGCCTCAAGGCCCGGGCCGAGCCCCCAGGGCCCCAGATCCGAGCCCCCTGAGGTCCGAGCCGCCCCCCACCCACCTCCCCGGCACCCCCCAGCCGCAGGAAGGATACGATGGGCTGCACTACCACCTTCTACACCTTCTGGCCCTGCCCGCGGTACGCCATGGCTGCCGCTGCCTCGCCGCTCCCGCTGCCAGCACCGCAGGCAGAAGAGGCGAAGGCTGATCGTAGAACAGGGCTTGGGGTGAAGGGAAAGCGAGGGCAGGTGGGCGCAGTCTCTGAGCTCTCCTCCTCCTGATTTTGCTTTTTCTCCCCCATTACTGAGCCGGCAGAAGTCCCCGTGAAGTCCTTTGGCACGCTGAAGGCCTGCGTGAGCTCCAGCAGCAGTTTCGTCGGCGGAGGTTTTCCCTGGTGGGGCCGGGGCGTCACAACACGCACGCGCGCGCGCACACACACACACACACACACACACACACACACACACGCGTGGTTTTGTCCAAACATTAAGTATTTACAACAAATTCGACAAGCGCTTTTCCTCTGCCAGCAGCAAATGCCTGAGGGCCCCCACAGCTTCACAAATCATAGCTGGAAGAGCCTACCGTGCCGCGAAAAGTTCGGAAAATAATTCAAAATTGATCTGCTAGGGGAAAAAAAACGATGGCTGGTGGCAGGGTACACAATACACCCGAATCTTAGCTTTGTCCTCCGCAGAGTCAGTGCCCACGCCCAAGCGCGATGCTGATGGCACCCGAACATTTGCTGTAGCAGGCAGCAGAGCCAGCAGCTCAGGGGAGCAACTTTTAAAACCAAGAGGCACTTAAACAACCCTTCATCGACCCCGTAACTGCGGCAGAGTCCCGACTCCTCCCCCCCCAAGAAGGCAGCCCGGGGACTCTTTGCTTCCTTAAGGAGAGGGCAGAGACGGGGCAGGGTGGTGGGACAGATGGCCAGAGGGTCGGATAGATGGACAGACAGCTGGACAGAGGGCCCAGCAAGGCCTGAGGAAGGGCTCAGGAGCGGGAGAGAAGGGCAGGGCGAGGGGAATTGCAGCCCCGGGCCTGACAGGCGACCTTGGGCCTAACCCCGGGTAGCAGCTCCGCGTCTCACAGGGCCCAGAAGGGGCTGATACAGGGGGAGGGAACACTTCAGCTCCCAGCCCTGCCTACAGGCCCTGCGACCTGCACCCCCCCCCCCTCCCCTCAGGGCATCCCGACCCACAGGGCTCGGGACGCAGCCTGCTCCCCCTCAGGGCAGCGGAGGGGAGCCCGGCCGGGCAGGAGGCCTTTCTCCCCCCCCCCGGTGGTCTATGAAGGGCTCTAGTTCCCGGCGAACAGGGATTTTTACCGATCCTGGCTGGACAACGAAGACTACTTATTAGAGAAGTACAATTCTTTTTTTCCTTGTGATAACTTTTCTTGACCAAAAAACACGATTGTGAATGAGGCAAAATGAAATATGTAACATGGGGACGTGCGGATACTCACGATGATGCAGCTGATTTGGGATTTTGGGGTCTGATTTGGGGTTTTTGTGTCCCGTCCCACAGCTGGCTGGCCCGCACTGACCCCCGGGAGGTGGCGCGGGTGGAGAGCCACATGGCGCTGGTGACGGAGCGGGAGCGGGATGCTGTGCCCGCCCGATCCCAAAACGGGACCCCGCAGCTGGGCAACTGGATGAGCCCCCAGCAGCTGGAGCAGGCCCTACAGCAGCGCTTCCCGGGCTGCATGGAAGGTCAGACCCCAAAACGGGGAGAAATCCTATAAAAATGGGGAGGGAGAATGTCCTAAAAGAAACGGGAAAAAAATCCCATAGAAAAGGGGACAAATCCTACAAAAAAAGGGGAAATCCTACAGAAAGGGGAGAAATCCTATAGAAAATGGGGAAATCCTAAAAAAAGGGGGGTAAATCCTATAAAGAGGGGAGAAATCCTATAAGGAGGGTGAAAATCCTATAAAAATGGGAGAAATCCTATAAAAATGGGAGAAATCCTATAGAAAAGGGGCAAATCCTATAAAAAGGGGACAAATCCTATTAAAACGGGGGAAATCCTCTAAAGGTAGGGGGAAAAATCCTATAAAAATGGGGAAAATCCTATAAAAATGGATGAAAAATCCTAAAAAAATGGGAGGGAGAAAGTCCTAAAAGAAACGGGAAAAAATCCTATTAAAAAGGGAGAAATCCTATAGAAAAGGGGGAAAATCCTATAAAGGAGGGTGGGAGAGCCCTATAAAGGAAGGGGAGGGGGAAATCCTATAAAAAGGGGGAAAATCCTATAAAGAAGGAGGAGAAATCCTATAAAGGAAGGGGAAAATCCTATAAAAATGGGGACAAATCCTATAAAAAGGGGGGAACCCAACTAGATGAGCCCCCAGCAGCTGGAGCAGGCCCTACAGCAGCGCTTCCCGGGCTGCATGGAAGGTCAGACCCGAAAACGGGGAGAAATCCTACAAAAATGGGTGAACAATCCTAAAAAAAAAATGGGGAGGGAGAAAGTCCTAGAAGAAACGGGAAAAAAATCCCATAAAAAAGGGAGAAATCCTATAGAAAAGGGGGAAATCCTGTAAAGAAGGGGGAAATCCTATAAAGGAAGATGGAAAAATCCTATAAAAATGGGGAGGGGAATCCTATAAAAAAGGGGAGGGAGAAAAATCCTATAAAAAGGGTGAAAATCCTATAAACAATGGGGAGAAATCCTATAAAGGAAGGAGAAAATCCTATCAAAAAGGAGGAAATCCTATAAAGGGAGGGGGAAAAATCCTATAAAAAAGGAGAGGGGGAAAAATTCTATAAAACTGGGGACAAATCCTATTAAAAAAAGGGGGAAAATCCTATTAAAAAAAAGGGAAAAATCCTATAAAAATGGGGACAAATCCTATAAAAAGGGGGGAACCCAACTGGATGAGCCCCCAGCAGCTGGAGCAGGCCCTACAGCAGCGCTTCCCGGGCTGCATGGATGGTCAGACCCCAAAACGGGGAGAAATCCTATAAAAAGGGGGGAAAAATCCTAAAAAAATGGGGAGGGAGAAAGTCCTATAAGAAACGGGAAAAAAAATCCCATAAAAAAGGGGGAAATCCTTTAGAAAAAGGAAAAAATCCTATGAAAAGGGGGTAAATCCTATAAAAAAGGTGGAGAAATCCTATAAAAAGGGTGAAAATCCTATAAAAAGGGGAGAAATCCTATAAGGGAGGGGAAAAATCCTATAAGGAGAGTGAAAATCCTATAAAAATAGGGAGAAATCCTATAGAAAAGGGGGAAATCCTGTAAAGAAGGGGGAAATCCTATAAAGGAAGGTGGAAAAATCCTATAAAAAAAGGGGGGGGAATCCTATAAGGGAAGAGAGAATTCCTAAAAGAGCGGGGAAGAAATCCTATAAAAAGGGGGCAAAATCCTTTAAAAGGATTCTTTCTTCCTCAACCTTTTTGGGGTCTTCCTCAAATCTTTTTGGGTTCTCCACATCTCCTTTTTCAACCTTTTTTGGGGTCTTCTCCCTCGACCCTTTTTTTGGGGTCTTCTTCAACCTTTTTTGGTGTCTCCAGCCTTTTTTTGGGGTCTCCAACCCATTTTCGGGTCTTCATGTCTCCTCTCTCAACCTTTTTTGGGGTCTTCTTCAACCTTTTTTGAGCTCTCCTTTTTGGGGTCTTCTCCAACCTTCTTTGGGGTCTCCAACCTTTCTTTAGGGTCTCCAATCCTTTTTTGGGGTCTCCTTCCTCACCCTTTTTGGGGTCTTCCTCACCCTTTTTGGGGTCTTCATGTCTCCTTCCTCAACCGTTTTTGGGGTCTTCTTCTTCAACCTTTTTTTTTGGGGTCTTCTCCAAACTTTTTTGGGGTCTTCCTCACCCATTTTAGGGTTTCAAACCCTTTTTGGGGTCTCCTTTTTGTGGTCTCCTCCCTCAATCTTTTTGGGGCCTCCATGCCTTCAATTCAATGTTTTTTTTTGGGGTCTCCACATCTCCTGCTTTCTCAACCTTTTTTTGGGGTCTTCTTCAACCTTTTTTGAGCTCTCCTTTTTGGGGTTTTCTCCAACCTTCTTTGGGGTCTCCAACCCTTTTTGGGGTCTCCTTCCTCAACCCTTCTTTGGGGTCTTCTCCAACCCTTTTTGGGGTCTCTTTCCTCCCCCTTTTTGGGGTCTTCATGTCTTCAACCTTTTTTTGGGGTCTCCACATCTCCTCCTTTCTCAACCTTTTTTTGGGGTCTTCTTCAACCTTTTTTGAGCTCTCCTTTTTGGGATCTTCTCCAACCTTCTTTGGGGTCTCCAACCTTTCTTTAGGGTCTCCAATCCTTTTTTGGGGTCTCCTTCCTCACCCTTTTTGGGGTCTTCCTCACCCTTTTTGGGGTCTTCATGTCTCCTTCCTCAACTCTTTTTGGGGTCTTCTTCCTCAGCCTTTTTTGGGGTCTTCTCCATCCTTTTTTGGGGTCTCCTTCTTCACCTTTTTTGGTGTCTCTTCTTCAACCTTTTTTGGGATCTTCCTCACCCTTTTTGGGGTCTTCCTCACCCTTTTTTGGGGCCTTCTCCAACCCTTTTTGGGGTCTCCATGTCTCCTCTCTCAGCACTTTTTGGGGTCTTTTTCAACCCTTTTTGGGGTCTTCTTCAACCCTTTTTGGGGTTTCCTTCTCCAATGCTTTTTTGGGGTCTTCTCCAACCCTTTTATGGGGTCTCCTCCCTCACACTTCTTGGGGTCTTCACGTCTCCTTCCTCAACCCTTTTTTGGGGGTCTTCTTCAATCCTTTTTAGGGTCTCCTTCCTCACCCTTTTTGGGGTCTTCTCCAACCCTTTTTGGGGTCTTCAACTCAACCTTTTTTGGGGTCTTCTTCTCCAACCTTTTTTTGTGGTCTTCCTCACCCTTTTTGGGGTCTCCTTTTTAGGGTCTCGTTCCTCACCCTATTTGGGGTCTTCAACCTTTCTTTGGGGTCTCCAACCCTTTTTGGGGTCTCCTTTTTGGGGTCTCCAACCCTTTTTTTGGGGTCCCCCAGGCCGCACCATGTACATCATCCCCTTCAGCATGCCCCCTCCCCCATCACCCCTGGCCAAGGCGGGCGTGCAGCTCACCGACTCGCCCTACGTCGTGGCCTCCATGCGCATCATGACCCGCGTGGGTGTCCTGGTTTCAGTTAGCACAGAATTAATTTTCTTCCTAGTAGCTGGTGGAATGCTGTGTTTTGGCTTAGAATGAGAAGAGTGCTGATAACACCCCGATGCTTTAATTGTTGCAGAGCAGTGCTTATACTAAGCCAAGGACATCTCAGCCTTTGCTCTGTCCTGCCAACGGGCAGGCTGGGGGGTGCAGTAAGAGCTGGGAGGGGACAGACCCAGGACAGGTGACCCAAACTAGCCAAAGGGGTATTCCATACCATCTGACGTCATGCTAAACAATATATAGGGGTGGCTAGCCGGGGGGAGGGGGCCGGACTGCTCGGGGTTAGGCTGGGCATCGGTCAGCGGGTGGTGAGCAATTGCATTGTGCATCACTTGTTTGTACATACTATTATTACTTTCGTATTATCCCCATTGTATCATCATTATTATTATTGTTATTATTATTTTTGTTATTTTTTTTTTTTTCCTGTCTTATTAAACTGTCTTTATCTCAACTCACGGGCTTCACTTTCCATTTCTCTCCCCCGTCCCAGAGAGGGAGGGGGGAGGGTGAGCGAACGGCTGCGTGGTGTTTAGCTGCCGGTCGGGTTAAACCACGACAGTCTTTTTGGCGCCCAACGTGGGGCCCGAAAGGTTGAGATAACGGCAGATCTGATCAGAGTGTGTTAAACTAAAATTGGTGTAAGGATTAGACCTGCTTAATAGTCACTTGTCATGATGCTGATTGCTTTAATCACAACTCTGCTGCGCCTGTTTTCCAAATTGAGTATTATAGTACATTATTTTCCGTATTTGCTCTCTGTAGTGTTGTTTCTCCTCTCCGGGCCCTGGTTTCAGACCATTATGGTACTAAGTGTTATAGCAATGGCTTATGAGACGATAAGATATCTGGTCATGACTCTAACTTGGTATTTATACTCAGTAACATCGTGGACTCTGTACTTTGGAAACAGCATCTTGGGAACTATTAGCAATTATACCTATTGTTTTTCTCCATTAGAGAGTCAATCTGTGGAGGGGAAAGGGGAGGATATTTTTCCTTACTTGCTTACTCTCCCTTTCTCCTTCACCACCCCTGTATCCTCCTGGGTCACTCTGCCTTCCTCCTTCACCACCCTCTTATCCCCTGAGCTTGTTACAATAGCTCTCCAAGATATTGAATATTTCTGGAATACTCAGAATACCATAGTCTTGTTGTTCTGCCTCATGAATGCACTTCAGATTCTGCTTAAAGTTAAACAACTACTTATGAAGCTCATCCGGAGATCTGCCCGGAGGCAGTATAGTTGTGGGTGGCAGGGAGTATGGGTGGATATGGGCAGGCATCTAGAGCAGTTGGCACCCCCAGTGTGTTGGAAATTCACCCCTGAACAATGGCAAAATCCTCAAAAACTGGCAGAATGCTTGAAAAAAAGGTGTAATGATTCTGGCAGTTCCAAAGTAACACAAATCATTGTAACGTGCTGGGGCCTGGCTCATGCCTATCGAGCTGCCATTGATACTGCTGTCAACTTAGTGACAGACCCTGCGGCCACTCCAAACCCTGTGACAGATCCAACGGCCACTGTGACCCCTACGGTGGATTCTGCAGCCGCTCCAGTCCCAGCTCCTGCAGCCGCTCCAGTCCCAGCTCCTGCAGCCGCTCCAGTCCCAGCTCCTGCAGCCGCTCCAGTCCCAGCTCCTGCAGCCGCTCCAGCTCCAGCTCCTGCAGCCGCTCCAGTCCCAGCTCCTGCAGCCGCTCCAGTCCCAGCTCCTGCAGCTGCTCCAGTCCCAGTTCCTGCAGTCGCTCCAGTTCCAGCTCCGGCCGCTACTCCAGTCCCAGTTCCTGCAGTCGCTCCAGTTCCAGCTCCGGCCGCTACTCCAGTCCCAGTTCCTGCAACTGCTCCAGTCCCAGCTTCTGAAGCCGCTCCAGCTCCAGCTCCTGAAGCCGCTCCAGCTCCAGCTCCTACTGCTGCTCCAGTCCCAGCTCCTGCAACTGCTCCAGCTCCAGCTCCAGCTCCTGTAGCCGCTACAGCTCCGGTTCCTGCAACTGCTCCAGCTCCTGTAGCCGCTCCAGCTCCTGTGGCCGTGTCAGAGAAACGAGCTGTAGCAGTGCAAGTTGACCCTGCAGAGGGCATTCCAACCCCTGTGGCAGACCCTGTAACAAAGTCAGAGAAACGAGCAGTAGCAGTGCAAGCTGCCCCTGTAGAGAAGGTGAAAATATGGTACAGAAATTCAAGTCGTTTAGAACGCAGAGAGTCTTCTGCCAATCCAGGTAAGGCTTCTGCCAAAACTAAGTATAGAGATGACGAAGATGATGACGACGCTGGGCCGTCAAGGATTCAGGAGGAGGAAGATGAGGATGCCGAAAGAGCAACAGTAACTACCCGAAGCCTAAACGAGCGCGAGCTACGAGATGTGCGAAAAGATTTTGGTCGCTGTATAGGTGAGCAGCTTGTCACCTGGCTGCTCCGGTGCTGGGACTCTGGAGCCAATTGTGTGGAATTAGACGGCAGGGAAGCCAAGCGGCTGGGATCCCTTGCTCGAGACGCCGGCATTGACAAAGCAATTGCAGATGGAGCACGACCCACCAGCCTCTGGAGGCGTCTCCTCTCAGCTGTGAGGGAAAGGTATCCCTTCAAGGAAGATATTTTATGTCTACCAGGCAAGTGGACCACTATGGAGAAGGGAATCCAGTACCTGAGGGAATTAGCCGTACGGGAAGTGATTTATGAGGATCCAGACCTCAATCAAACATCCACAGATCCAGATGAAGTCAAGTGTACACGACCCATGTGGCGGAAGTTTGTACGGAGTGCACCATCATCATATGCCAGCTCATTGGCAATAATGGCCTGGAAAGAGGATGAGGAACCCACAGTGGGTGAAGCGGCTAAACAACTCCGGCAGTACGAAGAAAGTCTCTCCTCTTCCTTACAGGCCTGCGTCTCAGCTGTGGAGAAACTTTCTGAAAAGGTTCACCAACTTGAAGAGAATCTATTGTCCTCCCCACCTGAACCAACCAGTGCCCACCGACCAAAGGAGAACACTTGGGAGAAACTTTCTGAAAAGGTTCACCAACTTGAAGAGAGATTATTCTCCTTCGCACCTGTACAAAGCAGTGTCTCAGCTGTCAGGGGTAGGCGTTCACCCACACAAGGAAGACGATATGGTGGGTACTCACCCCGTGCCACCCTGTGGTTTTACTTACGAGACCATGGAGAGGACATGAGAAAGTGGGATGGAAAATCTACCGCGACCCTAGAGGCACGGGTACGTGAGTTGCAAAAGAAAACAATCAGGAAAAAGGGATTCTCCGAAAAGTTTGCTGCTCCAACTTCCAGCAGACAGTCCTTCAAACACAGAAACGAGGAAGATTCTGACCAGGATTAGGGGGGCCCTGCCTCCAGCCAGGGGGAGGAAAGGGACAATCGAGTTTATTGGACTGTGTGGATTCGATGGCCTGGCACATCACGCGCACAGAAGTATAAGGCTTTAGTAGACACCGGTGCACAATGTACTATAATGCCATCGAGCTATAAAGGACCAGAGCCCATCTATATTTGTGGAGTGACAGGGGGATCTCAGCAGTTGACTGTATTGGAGGCTGAAGTGAGTCTGACTGGGAATGAGTGGGAAAAGCACCGCATTGTGACTGGTCCGGATGCTCCATGTATCCTTGGCATAGACTATCTTAGAAGAGGATACTGCAAGGACCCAAAAGGGTTCCGGTGGGCTTTTGGTATTGCTGCCTTAGAGACAGAGGGCATTAAACAATTATCTACCTTGCCTGGTCTCTCAGAGGACCCCTCTGTTGTGGGGTTGCTGAGGGTCGAAGAACAGCAAGTGCCAATTGCTACCACAACTGTGCACCGGCGGCAATATCGCACCAACCGAGACTCCCTGATTCCCATCCATAAGCTAATTCGTCAATTGGAGAGCCAAGGAGTGATCAGCAAGACTCATTCACCTTTCAATAGTCCCATATGGCCAGTGCGAAAGTCTAATGGCGAGTGGAGACTAACAGTGGACTATCGCGGCTTGAACGAAGTCACGCCACCACTGAGTGCTGCAGTGCCGGACATGCTGGAACTTCAGTATGAACTTGAATCGAAGGCAGCCAAGTGGTACGCCACAATTGATATCGCTAATGCATTTTTCTCCATCCCTCTAGCAGCAGAGTGCAGGCCACAATTTGCCTTCACTTGGAGGGGAGTCCAATATACTTGGAATAGGCTGCCCCAGGGGTGGAAACACAGCCCTACCATTTGCCATGGGCTGATCCAGTCTGCACTAGAGCAGGGGGAAGCTCCTGAACACCTGCAGTACATCGATGACATTATTGTGTGGGGTGACACAGCAGAGGAAGTTTTCGAGAAAGGGAAGAAAATAGTCCAAATCCTTCTGAAAGCCGGTTTTGCCATAAAACAAAATAAAGTCAAAGGACCTGCATGGGAGATCCAGTTTTTAGGAATAAAATGGCAAGATGGACGTCGTCAAATCCCAATGGATGTGATCAACAAAATAACAGCTATGTCTCCACCAACTAACAAAAAAGAAACACAGACTTTCCTAGGTGTTGTGGGGTTTTGGAGAATGCACATCCCAAATTACAGTCTGATTGTAAACCCACTCTACCAAGTAACTCGCAAGAAGAATGAGTTTGAATGGGGCCCTGAACAACGACAAGCCTTTGAACAAATCAAGCAGGAAATAGTCCATGCAGTAGCCCTTGGGCCAGTTCGAACAGGACCAGATGTAAAGAATGTGCTCTACACTGCAGCCGGGGAGAACGGCCCCACCTGGAGCCTCTGGCAGAAAGAACCTGGGGAAACTCGAGGTCGGCCTCTGGGGTTTTGGAGTCGGGGATACAGAGGATCTGAGGCCCGCTATACTCCAACTGAAAAGGAGATATTGGCAGCATATGAAGGAGTTCGATCTGCTTCGGAGGTGGTCGGTACTGAAGCGCAGCTCCTCCTAGCACCCCGATTACCGGTACTAGGCTGGATGTTCAAGGGAAGGGTCCCCTCTACGCATCATGCAACTGATGCTACATGGAGCAAGTGGGTTGCACTGATTACTCAGCGGGCTCGAATAGGAAACCCCAGTCGCCCAGGAATATTGGAAGTGATCATGGACTGGCCAGAAGGCAAATACTTTGGGATATCATCAGAGGAGGAGGTGGGTCGTGCTGAAGAAGCCCCACTGTACAACCAGTTGCCAGAGAATGAAAAGAAATATGCCCTGTTCACTGATGGGTCCTGTCGTATTGTGGGGAAGCATCGGAGATGGAAGGCTGCTGTATGGAGTCCTACGCGACGAGTTGCAGAAGCTGCTGAGGGAGAAGGTGAATCGAGTCAGTTTGCAGAAGTGAAAGCCATTCAGCTGGCTTTAGACATTGCTGAACGAGAAAAATGGCCAGTTCTCTATCTCTACACCGATTCGTGGATGGTAGCAAATGCCCTGTGGGGATGGTTACAGCAATGGAAGCAAAACAACTGGCAGCGTAGGGGCAAACCTATCTGGGCTGCTGCATTGTGGCAAGATATTGCTGCTCGGGTAGAGAACCTGGCTGTGAAAGTACGCCACGTAGATGCTCATGTGCCCAAGAATCGGGCTACTGAAGAACATCAAAACAACCAGCAGGTGGATCAGGCTGCTAAGATTGAAGTAGCTCAGGTGGACCTGGATTGGCAGCATAAAGGTGAATTATTTATAGCCCGATGGGCCCATGACACCTCAGGCCATCAAGGTAGAGATGCAACATACAGATGGGCTCGTGATCGAGGGGTGGACTTGACCATGGACGCTATAGCACAGGTTATTCATGACTGTGAAACATGTGCTGCAATCAAGCAAGCCAAACGGTCAAAGCCTCTTTGGTATGGAGGACGATGGCTGAAATATAAATATGGAGAGGCCTGGCAGATTGATTACATCACACTCCCTCAAACTCGCAATGGCAAGCGCCACGTACTTACAATGGTGGAAGCAACCACCGGATGGCTGGAAACATATCCTGTGCCTCATGCTACCGCCCGGAACACCATCCTGGGCCTTGAAAAGCAAGTCCTATGGCGACATGGCACCCCAGAAAGAATAGAATCAGATAATGGGACTCACTTCCGAAACAACCTTATAGACACTTGGGCCAAAGAACATGGTATTGAATGGGTGTATCACATCCCCTATCATGCACCAGCCTCCGGGAAAGTTGAACGATACAATGGCCTGTTAAAGACTACCTTGAAAGCAATGGGCGCTGGGACGTTCAAAAACTGGGATACGCATTTGGCAAAGGCCACCTGGTTAGTCAATACTAGGGGATCTACCAACCGAGCTGGACCTGCCCAATCAAACCTGTTACGTACTGTAGATGGGGATAAAGTTCCTGTAGTGCATGTAAAAAATATGCTGGGTAAAACAGTCTGGGCTACTCCTGCCTCAGGAAAAGGCAAACCTATTCGTGGAATTGTTTTCGCTCAGGGACCTGGATATACTTGGTGGGTGATGCAAAAGAACGGAGAGGTCCGGTGTGTACCTCAAGGAGATTTAATACTGGGTGAGAATAGCCCATGAACTGAATTGCACCATGTTAAATAGTATATTATACTGTATGTTATCACTACCATGATTACTATAGGTGACTAATTAGAATGTATGGAAAAGAGTGTAACCTGAGCATGACATAAATGGTATGGAATAAGGGGTGGATAGATGTCCTGGTTTCAGTTAGCACAGAATTAATTTTCTTCCTAGTAGCTGGTGGAATGCTGTGTTTTGGCTTAGAATGAGAAGAGTGCTGATAACACCCCGATGCTTTAATTGTTGCAGAGCAATGCTTATACCAAGCCAAGGACATCTCAGCCTTTGCTCTGTCCTGCCAACGGGCAGGCTGGGGGGTGCAGTAAGAGCTGGGAGGGGACAGACCCAGGACAGGTGACCCAAACTAGCCAAAGGGGTATTCCATACCATCTGACGTCATGCTAAACAATATATAGGGGTGGCTAGCCGGGGGGAGGGGGCCGGACTGCTCGGGGTTAGGCTGGGCATCGGTCAGCGGGTGGTGAGCAATTGCATTGTGCATCACTTGTTTGTACATACTATTATTACTTTCATATTATCCCCATTGTATCATCATTATTATTATTGTTATTATTATTTTTGTTATTTTTTTTTTCCTGTCTTATTAAACTGTCTTTATCTCAACTCACGGGCTTCACTTTCCATTTCTCTCCCCCGTCCCAGAGAGGGAGGGGGGAGGGTGAGCGAACGGCTGCGTGGTGTTTAGCTGCCGGTCGGGTTAAACCACGACAGTGGGCCACCAGATCTTCCCCTCGCTGGCCACCGGGGACTTCATCCGCTGCCTCCACTCCATCAGCTGGCCTCTGCCGCTGCGAGGTGAGCCCCAAAACCCCCAAAATGCCCCCAAAATTCCCCAAAACAGGCAAAAACACCCAAAAAACGCCCAAGAAACGCGCACAAACGCCCAAGCAATGTGCAAAAACGCCCCAAAACACCCAAGAAATGCCCCAAAACGCACAGATGCACCAAAAATAGCCATAAATGCTCAAAAACGCCCATGAAACGCCCCAAAACACCCATGAAACACCCACAAAACATGCAAAAACGCCCCAAAATGCACCTAAACGCCCAAGAGATGCCCCAAAACGCCCAAAAAACACCACAAAACACCCAAGAAACATGCAAAAACGCCCAAGAAACGCTGAAAAGCACCCCAAAACACCCAAAAAACGCGCAAAAACGCCCAAGAAAAACCCCAAAACACTGAAAAACGCTCAAGAAATGCCCAAAAACACGCAAAAATGGTCAAGAAATGCCACAAAACACGCCAAAACGCTCAAGAAACGCCCCAAAACGTGCAAAAACACCAAAGAAATGCCCCAAAATGCGCAAAAACACCCAAGAAACGCCCAAGAAACACCCAAAAACACGCAAAAACGCTCAAGAAATGCCCCAAAACACGCAAAATCGCCCAAAATACGCCCAAGAAACGCCCAAGACCAAGCAAAAACACCCTAGAAACACCCAAAACCGTGCAGAAACGCCCCAAAAAACACCCATAAACGCTCAAAAATGCCCAAGAAATGCCCAATAAAAACGCAAAAACGCCCAAAAACCGCCCCAAAACAGGCAAAACCGCCCCCAAAACACCACAAAACAAGCAAAAACTCCCCTTTAAAAAGAAAACAAGCAAGTAGACACACAAAAAAAGCCATAGAAAAGCAAAAAAAAAAAAAAAAAAAAAAAAAAAAACCCAAAAAGCCCCCAAAACCCCTAAATTCACCCCAAAAATTGTTTTCTTTTTTCGCAGAGCCCCTGGTGAACGGGTGGCCCTGCGACCCCAAGCGCACCCTGGTGGCCCATGTCCCCGCCGAGTGCAGGATCACGTCCTTCGGCAGCAGTAACGGGGGCAACTCACTGCTGGGCAAGAAGTGCTTTGCCCTGTGCATCGCCTCCCGCATGGCCTGCGACGAGGGCTGGCTGGCTGAGCACATGCTGGTGGGGGGCTCTTTTGGGGTGAAATCACGGGGTTTTGTTTTTTTTGAGGATCCGGGTTGATTTTGGGGGGTTTTGATGTCATTTGGGATCTCCGTTGGGTTGCGTTGTGTTCTCGTTGGTCGTTACAGGGAATGGGAGTGGACTGTGGGTTTTGGAGAACTTCAGGTGAGTATAGGGTCTTTTTGGGGGCAGATTCATGGTTTTGGAGGTTTTCTTCTGTTTTTTAGGGTTTTCTTTTGTTTTTTTTGGGGGGGTGATCCTGTTTTTTCGGGTGTTTTTGACGTGTTTTGGGGTCTCCGTTGGGTTTCGTTGGGTTTTGCGTGGTCATCATGGTGGAAAAGTGTAAATTGTGGGTTTTGGAGAACATCAGTTAGGTTTAGGGGGACATGTGGGGTGGATCTATGGCTTTTGGTATTTTCTTTTGTTTTTGGGGGTGATCCCGTTCTTTTTTGGGGTGTTTTTGACGTGTTTTTGAGTCTTCGTTGGGTTTCGTTGGTTTTCCGTGGTCATCATGGTGGAAAACGGTAAATTGTGAGTTTTGGAGAAGATCAGGTAGGTTTAGGGGGACTTTTGGGGTGGATCTATTGCTTTTGGGGTTTTCTTCTGTTTTTTTGGGGTGATCCTGTTCTTGTTTGGGGTGTTTTTGACGTGTTTTGGGGTCTCCGTTGGGTTTCGTTGGGTTTTGCGTGGTCATCATGGTGGAAAAGGGTAAATTGTGGGTTTTGAAGTACATCAGGTAGCTTTAGGGGGACTTTTGGGGTGGATCTGTGCTTTTTGGGGTTTTCTTCTGTTTTTTGGAGTGGTCCCGTTCTTTTTTGGGAAGTTTTTGAGGTGTTTGGGGGTCTGCACTGGGTTTTGTTGGGTTCTCGTTGGTCATCATGGTGGAAAATGGTAAATTGTGGGTTTTGGAGAATATCAGGTAGGTTTAAGGTTTTTTTGGTGGTCAATCTATGGTTTTGGGGGATTTTTTCTGTTTTTTAGGGTTTTCTTCTGTTTTTGGGGTGGTCCCCTTCTTTTTTAGGGTGTTTTTGATGTGTTTTAGGGTCTCCGTTGGGTTTTGTTGGGTTCTTGTTGGTCATTATGTTAAATAGGAGTGGATTGTGGGTTTTGGAGAACATCAGGTAGGTTTAGGGTGATTTTGGGGTGAAATTACATTTTTTTGTTTGTTTGCTTTTGTTCGTTACATTCTTTTTTGGGGTGTTTTTGAGGTGTTTTGGGGTCTCCGTTATGTTTCGTTGGGTTCCCAATGGGTTTTATCGTCGTTGGGAGTGGACTTTGGGATTTGGAGAACATCAGGTAGGTTTAAGGGTTTTTTTTGGGTGAAATCATGTCGTTTTGTTTTTATTTTTGAGGATCCGGGTCGATTTCGGGGTGGTTTTGAGGTGTTCTGGGGTCTCTGTTGGGTTTTGTTGGGTTCTTGTTGGTCATATTGATGGAAGGGAGTGAAATGTGTGTTTTAGAGAACATCAGGTGAGTTTAGGGACTGTTTTTGGGTGTTCTGCTTTTTTGGGGTTTTCTTCACTTTTTTTTTTTTTTTCACTTTTTTTTTTTTTTTTTTTTTTTTGTGGATATTCAGCTGAATATGAGCCAGCAGTGTGCTCAGGTGGCCAAGAAGGCCAACGGCATCCTGTCTTGTATCAGAAACAGTGTGACCAGCAGGGCTAGGGAGGTGATCGTCCCCCTGTACTCAGCTCTGGTGAGGCCGCACTTCGAGTACAGTTTTGGGCCCCTTGCTACAAGAAGGACATCGAGGTGCTTGAGCGGGTGCAGAGAAGGGCGACGAAGCTGGTGAGGGGCCTGGAGAACAAGTCCTATGAGGAGCGGCTGAGGGAGCTGGGCTTGTTCAGCCTGGAGAAGAGGAGGCTCAGGGGCGACCTTATCGCTCTCTATAGGTACCTCAAGGGAAGCTGTAGCGAGGTGGGGGTTGGTCTGTTCTCCCACGTGCCTGGTGACAGGACGAGGGGGAATGGGCTTAAGTTTCGCCAGGGGAGTTTTAGGTTGGATGTTAGGAAGAACTTCTTTACTGAAAGGGTTGTTAGGCATTGGAACAGGCTGCCCAGGGAAGTGGTGGAGTCACCATCCCTGGAAGTCTTCAAAAGACGTTTAGATGTAGAGCTTAGGGATATGGTTTAGTGGGGACTGTTAGCGTTAGGTCAGAGGTTGGACTCGATGATCTTGAGGTCTCTTCCAACCTAGAAATTCTGTGATTCTGTGATTCTGTGATTTTTGGGTTGGTCCCATTCTTTTTGGGGGTGTTTTGGATTGGACTTTGGGATTTGGAGAACATCAGGTAGGGTTAGGGTGGTTTTGGGGTGGATTCATGCTTTTTTGTTTTTTTTTTTTTTTCTTCTGATCCCATTCTTTATCTGCGCATTGCCTCCCGCATGGCCCACGACAAAGGGTGGCTGGCCGAGCACATGCTGGTGGGGGGCTCTCTTGGGGTGAAATCAGTTTGTTTTTTTTTTTTTTTTTTTTTTTTTTTTGAGGATCCGGGTTGATTTTGGGGCAGTTTTGATTTCATTTGGGATCTCCATTGGGTTGCATTGGTTCTCGTTGGTTGTTACGGTGAATGGGAGTGGATTGCGGGATTTGGAGAAGATCAAGTGAGTTTAGGGTGGTTCTGGGGGGAAATTCATAGTTTTTGGTGTTTTTTTCTTCTGATCCAGTTCTTTTTTGAGGTGTTTTTGACGTGTTTTGGGGTCTCCCTTGGGTTTTAGTTTGGTTCTTGTTGGTCATCATGGTGGAAAAGTGTAAATTGTGGGTTTTGGAGAACATCAGGTATGTTTAGGGTGGTTTGGGGTGGATCTTTGGTTTTTGGGGTTTTCTTTCGTTTTGGGGGGTGATCCTGTTCTTGTTTGGGGTGTTTTTGACGTGTTTTGCGGTCTCCCTTGGGTTTTGTTGGGTTCTTGTTGGTCTTTATGTTAAATAGGATTGGATTGTGGGTTTTGGAGAACATCAGGTAGGTTTAAGGGGTTTTTGTGGTGAAATCATGGCATTTGTTGTTTTTTTTTTTGAGGATCCGGGTCGATTTTGGGGTGTTTTTGAGGTGTTTTGGAATCTTCATTGGGTTTCGTTGGGTACTTGTTGGTCATTATGGTGAATGGGAGTGAAACGTGGGATTTGGAGAAGATCAGGTGAGTTTAGGGTGGTTT
>NW_028168860.1:0-16015 GCF_964035555.1 Netta rufina | reverse complement strand
GGAAAACGGGTTGTTTTACCCCAAATCCTAGCGTTTTAGGGTCGGGGGGGGGGGGTGTGAAGCCCCCCACCCATGGGAGCGCCCCGCGGCGGTTGCGCCATCGGCGGGTGAGAAACGAAAGCTTCCGCCGGCGGCTTCCTCCTGGGGAGGGGCCCCCCCCCTCCCCTTCCTAATTAACCACCCGAGCGTTAATTAGGAGCCTTTCCCCTCCGTGGGTGCCCTTTTTGTAAGCTGGGGGGGGGGGCGCGGCCCCCCAAAACGCTGCCCCTAAGCCGGGGCGGGGGGGAGGATCTTAGGCTGGGAGATTTGGGGTTGAATGTGGGGGTTTGGGCTCGGATTTGGGGCCGAATGTGTCAGGTTTGGGCTCGGAGATTTGGGGCCGAATGTGTCAGGTTTGGGCTCGGAGATTTGGGGCTGAATGTGTCAGGTTTGGGTTCGGAGATTTGGGGTTGAACGTGCGGAGTTTGGGCTCGTGGATTTGGGGTGAAACCACGGGGGTTTGGGCTCGGAGGTCTGGGGTTGAATGTGTGGAGTTTGGGCTCGCGGATTTGGGGTCAGACCACGGGGGTTTGGGATCGCAGATTTGGGGCTGAATGTGGGGGTTTGGGCTCGGAGATTTGGGGCTGAATGTGGGGGTTTGGGCTCGGAGATTTGGGGCTGAATGTGGGGGTTTGGGCTCACAGATTTGGGGCTGAATGCGTGGCGTTTGGGGTCAGAGATTTAGGGCTCAACGTGAGGGGTTTGTGCTTAGAGATTTGGGGCTGGACACGGCGGGTTTGGGCTCTAAGATTTGGGGCTGAACTTGGCGTTTTTGGCTCATGGCTTTGGACCTGAATGCAGGAGCTCAGGCTCAGAAATTTGGGGCCAAACACCAAGACTTTGGGCTCACGGATTTGGGGCCAAACTCAGGGGATCGGGCTCACAGATTTGGGGCCAAACACTTGGAATCTGAACTTCCTAATCCAACAGGCCCCCTTGGCACCCAAACTCCCTGATTTTTTCCCCCCCCCCCCTCTATTTTTTACCCCCCCATTTTGGGCCCGGATCCCCGTTTCCGGCTGCGCCCGGCCCCTTCCCACCCCAACCCTTGGCGCAAATCGGGGTGGGGGCACCCCATGGATGCCCTGCCCTCCGTCCCCATCCCCCCGGGGGGGGGCACAACCGTCCCCTTTCCACCGGAACCGTGCCCCCCCCCCCCCCCTTCGTCCCCTTCTCCGCCACCCCCCCGGGGAGCCCGAAACCGCGGCGCTTGCGTCAGGTATCGGGGGCGGCTCCCGACCCGCCCGGGGGCGCGGCGCGGCTCGGCGCACCCGGACTTTGCTCCCCGTCCCCCCCCCTCCTCAAAATAATCAAAAGGGAAGGGGTTGGGGGGGGCAGCCAGCCCCTCTCCTCTTTCCCCCCCCCCCCCCCCCCCCACACCCCAAATTTTGGCCTCCCCGCAGCCGGCGCTGGGCCACGCGGACGGGAAGGGCGGCGGGAAGCCCACCATGCTGCGGGGGCGCGGTTCGGGCCCCCCCCCCGGCGACGAGCAGCCCCACGTGGGCAACTACCGGCTGCTGAAAACCATCGGCAAGGGCAACTTCGCCAAGGTCAAGCTGGCCCGCCACGTCCTGACCGGCAAGGAGGTGGGTGACACCGCCACCGGGCATGGGACGGGGTCGGGGAGCGAGTCCCAAGGGTGCCACCCCATGGGGACAGGGTCTTGGGGCTCTCCCAGGGGGTGACACCCCATGGGGACAGGCTCTGGGTGCTCACCCCAAGGGTGACACCGCCACCGGGCACGGGACGGGGTCTGGGAGCGAGTCCCAAGGGTGTCACCACAATGGGGACAGGCTCTGGGTGCTCTCCCCAAGGGTGCCACCCCATGGGGACAGGCTACTGGAGCTCTCCTGGGAGGTGACACCCCATGGGGACGGGCTCTGGGTGCTCACCCCAAGGGTGACACCGCCACCGGGCACGGGACAGGGTCTGGGAGCGAGTCCCAAGGGTGACACCCCATGGGGACGGGGTCCTGGGGCTCACCCCAAGGGTGTCACCACAATGGGGACGGGCTCTGGGTGCGAGCCCCGAGGGTGGCACCATGGGGACGGGGTCCTGGGGCTCACCCCAAGGGTGGCACCACAATGGGGATGGGCTCTGGGTGCTCACCCCAAGGGTGACACCGCCACCGGGCACGGGATGGGGTCTGGGAGCGAGTCCCAAGGGTGGCACCATGGGAACGGGGTCTTGGTGCTTGTCCTAGGGGTGCTGGCACCATGGGGACAGGCTCCTGGTGCTCACCCCAAGGGTGACACCCCATGGGGACAGGTTCCTGGTGCTCTCCCAGGGGGTGACACCCCATGGGGACGGGCTCTGGGTGCTCACCCCAAGGGTGACACCGCCACCGGGCATGGGACGGGGTCTGGGTGCTCACCCCAAGGGTGGCACCACAATGGGGACGGGGTCTTGGTGCTTGTCCTAGGGGTGCTGGCACCATGGGGACAGGTTCCTGGTGCTCACCCCAAGGGTGACCCCATGGGGATGGGGTCCTGGTGCTCTCCCAGGGGGTGTCACCACAATGGGGACGGGCTCTGGGTGCTCACCCCAAGGGTGACCCCATGGGGATGGGGTCCTGGTGCTCATCCCAAGGGTGACACCCCATGGGGACAGGCTCTGGGTGCTCACCCCAAGGGTGACACCGCCACCGGGCACGGGATGGGGTCTGGGTGCGAGTCCCAAGGGTGGCACCATGGGGACGGGGTCTTGGGGCTCTCCCAGGAGGTGACACCCCGTGGGGACGGGCTCTGGGTGCTCACCCCAAGGGTGGCACCGGGCACGGAACGGGGTCTGGGAGTGAGTCCCAAGGGTGGCACCATGGGGACGGGGTCTTGGGGCTCACCCCAAGGGTGACCCCATAGGGATGGGGTCCTGGTGCTCTCCCAGGGGGTGACATCCAATGGGGACAGGCTCTGGGTGCTCACCCCAAGGGTGACACCGCCACCAGGCACGGGACGGGGTCGGGGAGCAAGTCCCAAGGGTGGCACCATGGGGACGGGGTCTTGGTGCTCTCCCAGGGGGTGACACCCCATGGGGACAGGCTCCTGGAGCTCTCCCGGGGGGTGACACCCCATGGGGACAGGCTCTGGGTGCTCACCCCAAGGGTGACACCGCCACCGGGCACGGGACGGGCTCTGGGTGCGAGTCCCAAGGGTGGCACCCCATGGGGACAGGGTCCTGGGGCTCACCCTAAGGGTGGCACCACAATGGGGACAGGCTCCTGGTGCTCACCCCAAGGGTGACCCCATGGGGATGGGGTCCTGGTGCTCTCCCAGGGGGTGTCACCCCATGGGGACAGGCTCTGGGTGCTCACCCCAAGGGTGACACCGCCACCGGGCACGGGATGGGGTCTGGGAGCGAGTCCCAAGGGTGGCACCATGGGGACGGGGTCCTGGGGCTTGTCCTAGGGGTGCTGGCACCATGGGGACAGGTTCCTGGTGCTCACCCCAAGGGTGACCCCATGGGAATGGGGTCTTGGTGCTCACCTCAAGGGTGGCACCATGGGGACAGGCTCCTGGTGCTCACCCCAAGGGTGACCCCATGGGGATGGGGTCCTGGTGCTCTCCCAGGGAGTGTCACCACAATGGGGACGGGCTCTGGGTGCTCACCCCAAGGGTGACACCGCCACCGGGCACGGGACGGGGTCGGAGAGCGAGTCCCAAGGGTGGCACCATGGGGACGGGGTCCTGGGGCTCTCCCAGGGGGTGACACCCCATGGGGACGGGCTCTGGGTGCTCACCCAGGAGGTGACACCCCATGGGGACGGGCTCTGGGTGCTCACCCCAAGGGTGACCCCATGGGGACGGGGTCTTGGTGCTCTCCCGGGGGGTGACACCCCATGGGGACAGGCTCTGGGTGCTCACTCCAAGGGTGTCACCACAATGGGGACGGGCTCTGGGTGCGAGCCCCGAGGGTGGCACCATGGGGACGGGGTCCTGGGGCTCACCCCAAGGGTGACACCGCCACCAGGCACGGGACGGGCTCTGGGAGCGAGTCCCAAGGGTGGCAACGCCGTGGGGACGGGGTCCTGGGGCTCACCCCGAGGGTGGCACCATGGGGACAGGGTCTTGGTGCTCTCCCAGGGTGTGACACCCCATGAGGATGGGGTCTTGGGGGTCATCCCAAGGGTGACCCCATGGGGACAGGCTCTGGGTGCTCACCCCAAGGGTGACACCGCCACCGAGCACGGGATGGGGTCTGGGAGCGAGTCCCAAGGGTGGCAACGCCTTGGGGACGGGGTCCTGGAGCTCTCCTGGGGGGTGACACCCCATGGGGACAGGCTCTGGGTGCGAGCCCCGAGGGTGGCACCATGGGGACGGGGCCTTGGTGCTCTTCCAGGGGGTGTCACCACAATGGGGACAGGCTCCTGGTGCTCACCCCAAGGGTGACACCCCATGAGGATGGGGTCTTGGTGCTCTCCCAGGGGGTGACACCCCATGGGGACAGGCTCCTGGTGCTCACCCCATGGGTGCCCACCACCATGGGGACAAGCTCCTGGTGCTCACCCTATGGGTGCCACCACCCTGGGGACAGACTCTTGGAGCTCATCCCATGGGGCCAGGCTCTTGTCCTCCCCCTGCGAGCCCCACTGTGGCGTGGGGACACCCCGGGGCTCCCCATCTGAGTGCCACTATGGGGTGGGGACATCCTTGGGGACAATCCCGGGGTGGGGGCCAACCCCGTCCCTCACCCGTCTCCCCCCGTCCCCAAAGGTGGCCGTGAAAATCATCGACAAGACGCAGCTCAAGCTCACTCCCCAGCCTACAGAAGGTGAGCTCCCCCCCCACCACCACCACCGTGTGCCCCCCCCCCCCCACACCCCAAATTGTCATTTGGGGCTGGGGGGGACACAAAAAAAGCGGTGTTTGACCCCCCCCCCCCCTCCCTTTCCCCGCAGCTCTTTCGGGAAGTGCGAATAATGAAGGTCCTGAACCACCCCAACATAGGTGAGCCCCCCCCCCTTGGTGACCCGAAGGGGGGCTTTGTGCGTCCCCCTCTTTTTGGGGACGGGGTGGGGGGGCTGTAGCAGCGTGGGGGGGTCCCGGTTGCCCCCCACCCCCCCACCCCAGCCCCGCTCGGCCTCTTGCAGTGAAGCTTTTTGAGGTGATCGAGACGGAGAAGACGCTCTACCTCGTCATGGAGTACGCCAGCGGGGGTGAGACAGGGGGTGGGGACATGGGGACGGGGTTTGGGGACACGGGGACGGGGCTGGGGACAGGGCAGGGGGACACGGGGACAAGGATGGGGTTGGGGACGGGGCTGGGGACAGGGCAGAGGGACAAGGGGACAAGGCAGGGGGACAAGGATGGGGCTGGGGACAAGGGGACAGGGCTGGGGACAAGGGGACAAGGATGGGGATGGGGACACGGGGACAGGGCTGGGGACAAGGGGACAAGGATGGGGATGGGGACACGGGGACAGGGCTGGGGACAAGGGGACAGGGCAGGGGGACATGGGGACAAGGATGGGGTTGGGGACAGGGCTGGGGACAGGGCAGAGGGACAAGGGGACAAGGATGGGGACACGGGGACAGGGCAGGGGGACACGGGGACAGGGCTGGGGGACAAGGATGGGGATGGGGACACGGGGACGGGGCAGGGGGACAAGGGGACAAGGATGGGGATGGGGACACGGGGACAGGGCAGGGGGACAAGGGGACAAGGATGGGGACATGGGGACAGGGCAGGGGGACACGGGGACAAGGATGGGGACATGGGGACAGGGCTGGGGACAAGGATGGGGACAGAGGGCAGAGGATGGGATGGGACAAGGGTAGGGGACAGGGACAGGGGACAAGAATTGGGACGGGGACAAGGATGGGGGACGGGGCAGGGGGCTCAGACAAGGGGATGGGGGACAAGGATCGGGACAGGGACAGAGCAGGGGACAAGAATAGGGACAGGGGGCTGGCGACAGGGTCAGGGACGGGGACAGGGACAAGGGACAGGGACAAGGGACAGGGACAAGGGACAGGGACAAGGCCACATCTCACCCCCCTCCCTCTCCCCCTAGGCGAGGTCTTCGACTACCTGGTGGCCCACGGCCGCATGAAGGAGAAGGAGGCCCGGGCCAAATTTCGACAGGTGGGGGGGGGGCGGGGGGGGGGAAGGACACCCCCTAAGGACCCCCGGGGGGGGGCCACGCACCCCCTGGGGACCTTTGGGGACCCCCCCGTGACACCCCCCCCTCTCCTGCAGATAGTGTCTGCCGTGCAGTACTGTCACCAGAAGTTCATTGTACATAGAGACCTGAAGGTGAGGAGCCCCGGGGGGGGGGGCTGTGTGTGGGGTGGGGGGGGGGCTTCTTGTCACCTGGGACCCCCGGGAGCACCCCCAGCCCCCTGTGGTGTTCCTCGGGTGCCCCCATAACCCTTCTGACCCCCCCCCCCCTCAAGGTCATGGTGACAGATCCCTGCCCGTCCCCAGCCCCAGGGTGGCACCTGGGGACCCCCGGGGGGGGCACGTGGACGCCCCCAGGTCCTTTGGGGACACCCCTGGGTGCCCCAGAAGCATTGAGGGTCCCTGGGTCAGCACCCAGACCCCCCCAGGGACCCCTGGGGTGGCACCTGGACCCCCCCAGGACCCTTGGGGACACCCCCAGAAACACCCAGGGACCCCAGGGCGGCACCCAGACACCCCCAGGTCCTTTGGGGACCCCCCCGAGACCCCTGTGACAGCACCCAGGGACCCCCAGGCCCCCTGGAAACACCCAGGGACCCCCCAGGGCCATGTCTGGGACCCCCAGGGCCATGTCTGGGACCCCCAGGGCCACGTTTAGGACCCTTGGGGACCCCCCCAGAAACACCCAGGGACCCCAGGGCGGCACCCAGACACCCCCAGGTCCTTTGGGGACCCCCCCGAGACCCCTGTGACAACACCCAGGGACCCCCAGGCCCCCTGAAAACACCCAGGGACCCCCCAGGGCCATGCCTGGGACCCCCAGGGCCGTATCTGAGACCCCCAGGGCCACGTTTAGGACCCCCAGGACCCTTGGGGACACCCCCAGAAACACCCAGGGACCCCCAGGGCCATGTTTAGGACCCCCAGGATCACGTCTGGGACCCCCAAGGCCACGTTTAGGACCCCCAGGGCCATGTCTGGGACCCCCAGGGCCACGTTTAGGACCCCCAGGGCCACATTTAGGACCCCCAGGGCTGCGTTCAGATGCCCCAACCCCCTCCCCAGCAGCCCCCAACCCCATTATTTCCCCCCCCCCCGTGGCGCTGACCCCGTCTCCCCTCCGCAGGCCGAGAACCTGCTGCTGGACGCCGACATGAACATCAAAATCGCCGATTTTGGCTTCAGCAACGAATTCACCTTCGGGAACAAGCTCGACACCTTCTGCGGCTCCCCCCCCTACGCTGCCCCCGAACTTTTCCAGGGGAAAAAATACGACGGCCCCGAAGTCGACGTCTGGAGCCTGGGCGTCATCCTCTACACCCTGGTCAGCGGCTCCCTGCCCTTCGACGGGCAGAACCTCAAGGTAACGATCCCCCCAAATCCTTGGGGGGGCTTCTCAGGATGGTTTTGTGTCCCCCCCAGTTTCCTGACGGGTTTTGCCCCCCTCCCCAGGAGCTGAGGGAGCGGGTGCTGCGGGGCAAGTACCGCATCCCCTTCTACATGTCGACCGACTGCGAGAACCTGCTGAAGAAGTTCCTCATCCTCAACCCCACCAAGCGGGGCACCCTGGAGGTGATTTGGGGGCGGGCGCCCCCCCGGAGACCCCCCCCGCGTTGTTCTGAGCAACCCCAGGCACCCCCAGCGTGTTGCTGGGCACCCCAAAGACCCCCCAGACACCCCCAGCGTGTTGCTGGGCACCCCAAAGACCCCCCAGACACCCCCAGAATGGTTCTGGGTACCCCAAAGACCCCCCCAGACACCCCCAGAATGGTTCTGGGTACCCCCAGTGTGCTCCTGGGGCAACCTCAGACACCCCCAGAGTGTTCCTGGACACCCCAAAGACCCCCCAGGCACCTCCAGCATGTCGCTGGGCACCCCAAAGACCCCCCAGACACCCCCAGAGTGCTCCTGGACACCCCAAAGACCCCCCCAGACACCCCCAGAATGGTTCTGGGTACCCCAAAGACCCCCCCAGACACCCCCAGTATGGTTCTGGGCACCCCAGAGAGCCCCCAGACACCCCCAGCATGGTTCTGGGCACCCCAAAGACCCCCCCAGACACCCCCAGAGTGCTCCTGGACACCCAAAGACCCCCCAGACAGCCCCAGAGTGCTCCTGGACACCCCAAAGACCCCCCCAGACACCCCCAGTATGGTTCTGGGCACCCCAAAGAGCCCCCAGGCACCCCCAGCGTGTTGCTGGGCACCCCAAAGACCCCCCCAGACACCCCCAGCATGGTTCTGGGCACCCCAAAGACCCCCCAGGCACCCCCAGCGTGTTGCTGGGCACCCCAAAGACCCCCCCCAGACACCCCCAGAATGGTTCTGGGCACCCCCAGTGTGCTTCTGGGGCAACCTTAGACACCCCAAAGACCCCCCAGACACCCCCAGCATGGTTCTGGGCACCCCAAAGACCCCCCAGACCCCCCCAGAATGGTTCTGGGTACCCCCAGTGTGCTCCTGGGGCAACCTTAGACACCCCAAAGACCCCCCAGACCCCCCCAGCATGGTTCTGGGCACCCCAAAGACCCCCCGCAGACACCCCCAGAATGGTTCTGGGTACCCCAGAGACCCCCCCAGACACCCCCAGCATGGTTCTGGGCACCCCTAAGACCCCCCCAGACACCCCCAGAATGGTTCTGGGCACCCCAAAGACCCCCCAGACACCCCCAGAATGGTTCTGGGCACCCCAAAGAGCCCCCAGACACCCCCAGAATGGTTCTGGGTACCCCCAGTGTGCTCTTAGGGTACCTCCAGACACCCCCAGAGTGCTCCTGGGCACCCCAAAGACCCCCTCAGACACCCCCAGCATGGTTCTGGGCACCCCAAAGACCCCCCCCAGACACCCCCAGTGTGTTGCTGGGCACCCCAAAGACCCCCCAGACACCCCCAGCATGGTTCTGGGCATCCCAAAGACCCCCCGGACACCCCCAGCATGGTTCTGGGCACCCCAAAGACCCCCCCAGATCCCTCCAGAATGGTTCTGGGCACCCCAAAGACCCCCCAGACACCCCAAAGACCCCCCCAGACACCCCCAGCATGGTTCTGGGCACCCCAAAGACCCCCCAGACACCCCCAGAGTGTTCCTGGACACCCCAAAGACCCCCAGAGAGCCCCAGTGTGCTCCTAGGGCACCCCTAGACAACCCCAGCTTGCTCCTGAATACCCCAAAACCCCCCCCAGGCCCCCCCAGCATGGTTCTGGGCACCCCCAATGTACACCTGGGGCACCCCAAAAAGCTCCGGACACCCTCGGGGCGCCCCTGGAGCATCCCTCGCCCTCCCCAAACATCCCTGCGTACCCCAGAGACCCCAAACATCACCCCCAGAGACCTCAGGCTGCCCCCTGGGACCCCAAATGTCACCCTAAAAACCCCTGACCCCCCCCTTTTTGTCACCCCCCCACAGCAAATCATGAAAGACCGCTGGATGAACGTGGGCCACGAGGACGACGAGCTGAAACCCTACATGGAGCCCGTGCCAGACTACAAAGACCCCCGGAGGACAGGTGGGGCCTCGAGGGGAGGGGATTTGAGGATTTGGGGGTGTCCCCAAAGCGCCCCCCAGGTCCCCTCACTGCCCCCTGGCTGTCCCCAGAGCTGATGGTGTCCATGGGGTACACGCGGGAGGAGATCCAGGAGTCGCTGGTGGGGCAGAAGTACAACGAGGTGATGGCCACCTACCTGCTGCTGGACCACAAGAGCTCGGAGGTGACTTGGGGACAGGAGGGGACACGGCTTGGGTTGGGGGGGGGGGCGGAAATTGGGGACACAAAGCTTGGGGGGGGGGGGACGGGGCAGCAGGGAGGAGCGGGGCCGCAAAGCGGGGCAGACGGGGAGGAGAAAGGGACACACGGGGGGACACGGGGGTCACTGTCCTCCCCGGGGGGTGTCCCCACGTCACACCCTGTGCCTGTGACCCCCCCGGCCATGTCACCGTGTCCCCAGTGCCACCGTGTCCCTGTCCCCCGTGCCACCACATCCCCATCCCCTTGTGCCCCCAGCTGTGTCCCCACGCGTCCTCCACCCCCCGGCGTCCACCCTACCCCTCTGTACCCCCCCCCACCTTGTCCCCCGTGCCCCCCCCGGTCCCCACGGTCCCCTCTGACCCCGTGTCCCCCCCCCAGCTGGACGACAGCCTGGCGCTGAAGCCGCGGGCGGCCCCGGACCTGGCCAACAGCTCAGCCCCCTCCCCAGCCCACAAGGTGCAGCGCAGCGTCTCCACCAACCCCAAACGCCGCGTCAGCGACCAGGGTAAGCCCTACGGGGTGAGGGGGGGGGGGCGACAAAAACAGCCCCCCCCCACAGCTTGGGGACATCCCTGGGGGGCGCAGGAAGGGGTTTTTGGGTGTGTGATGCTGATTTTTTTTATTTTTTTTTATTTTTTCCCCCCCCCGCAGCCGGCCTCTCCATCCCCACCTCGTCGTCCTACTCGAAGAAGACGCAGGCGGCCAACGCCGAAAACAAGCGGGGGGGCGGACGAGGAGGGGGGGCGGCGAGCGGGCAGCACCGCCAAGGTGCCCCCCAGCCCCCTGCCCGGCCTCGAGAGAGCCAAGGGCACCCCCTCGCCCTCCACGGTCAGTATGGGGGGCTGGGGGTGATGGGGGGGGGGGTCCTGGGGGGGTTGGGGGGGCTGGGGAGCACGGAACCTGGGGATTTGGGGTGGGTTTGGGGGGCTGGGGGGGCTGCTACCTGCGTTTTGGTACCGGGTTGTAGGGACTGGGACTGGATTTTGGGGGCTGGGGGGGTTTTGGGGTGGATTTTGGGGACTGGGGGGGGCTGGTAACTGCGTTTTGGGGTGATTTTGGGGAGCCAGGGGGTCTGGCACCTGCGTTTTGGGGGGAGTTTGGGGAGCCGGGCCATGTGGCACCTGTGTTTTGGGGTGGGTTTGGGGACCTGGGGTGCCTAAGTCCCCCGTTTTGGGTGGGTTTGGGGTGCCAGGACATCTATTTCCTTTGTTTTGGGGTGGTTTTGGGGTGCCAGAAGACCCATTTCCGCTGTTTGGGGTCATTTTGGGGTGCCAGAACACCCCTTTCCTCTATTTTGGGGTAGTTTTGGGGTGTCAACACCCCTTTCCTCTATTTTGGGGTCGTTTTAGGGTGTCAGAGCACCCATTTGTTCTATTTTAGGGTGATTATGGAGTGTCAGAACACCCCTTTCCTCTATTTTGGGGTCATTTTGGGGTGCCAGAAGACCCGTTTCCCCTGTTTGGGGTCATTTTGGGGTGTCACAACACCCCTTTCCTCTATTTTGGCGTCATTTTAGGGTGATTTTGGGGTTCCAGAACACCCCTTTCCCCTATTTTGGGATCATTTTGGGGTCCCACAGCCCCCCTTCCCTCCATTTCGGCCTATTTTGAGCACCTGACCCCCCTCCCCGAGCCAACCTCGGGGGGTACCCGGGACCCCCCCTGACCCCCCCCTGATTTTGGGGTGGCCGTGGGGCTCTTGCCCCTGTGCCCCCCCCCCCAAAAAACATCCCCCCCACCCCACAGAACAGCGTCCTCTCCACCGGCACCACGCGCAGCCGGAACTCCCCCCTGCTCGACCGCGCCAGCCTGGGCCAGAGCTCGCTGCAGAACGGCAAAGACAGGTGGGGGCCCCCAAAAATCCCCCCCCCCAGCACCCCAAATCCCCCCCCAGCACCCCCCGCACCCCCTAACTGCCTTCTAACCGCCCCCCGCACCCCCTAACCGCCCCCCTAACCCCCCCCCCTGCCCCCCCTGCTTTTCTCTCCTTAGCCTGCCCGCCCCGGGCTGCAGACCCTCGCCCGCCGCCCCCCCGGCTCCGGGGGCCCCCCCACGGCCCCGGCAGCACCCGAAACCCGCCGCGGCCCCCGCCGATGCCAACTGCGAGGGGCCCCGACCCAGGCAAGGCCCCGCGGCCGCGCCCCCCCCCCCCCAATTCAGCCCAGGGCCCACGCCTGGGGGGTGGGAGAAAAGTTGGGGGGGGTCCCCTTGCCCCCCCCTGCCCCTCCCAGCTGGGGATGGGGGAGATTCGGGGTCCTGTGGGGGCACCCCAGGGTGCTGGGGAGGGGTGATATGGGGTGGGGGTGACCCTGGTGGGTGTCCCCCCCCTCCCCCCCCAGGGTGTTGTGGGGTGGTGGGGGGCACCCGGTGGCCCCCACTGGGTCCTCAGGGTGGTGGGGGGTGATGAGGGACACTGAGAGGTCCCTTGGGTGCCATTGGGTGACCCCCTGCATGTCCCCTGGGTGCTGGCAGGTCCCTTGGGTGCCATTGGGGTGCCGGTGACCCCCCTGCATGTCCCCTGGGTGCTGGCAGGTCCCTTGGGTGCCATTTGGGTGCTGGTGACCCCCTGTGTGTCCCCTGGGTGCCATTTGGGTGCTGGTGACCCCCTGCATGTCCCTTGGGTGCCATTGGGGTGCCGGTGGCCATCTGCAGGTCCCTTGGGTGCTCTCATGGGGTGCCAGCAACCCCCACCCACCCCTAGGGTCCCACACTGGTCCCACAGGGTGCTGGTGGCCCTGGCGGGTCCCTAGGGTGGCATTGGTCACCCCAGGGCAGTGGTGGGTGGCGGGGGGACCCCAGCAGGTCCCTTGGGTGCCACAGGTCACCCTGCAGTCCCCAGGGTGATGGGTGGACCCTGGCAGGTCCTTTGGGTGCCACAGGTCCCCGACGTGCCCCAGGTCACCCTGCAGTCCCCAGGGTGATAGTGGGTGATGGGGGGACCCCAGCAGGTCCCTTGGGTGCCCCAGGTCACTCTGCAGTCCCCAGGGTGATGGGGGGACCCCGGCAGGTCCCTTGGGTGCCCTGGGTCACCCTGCAGTCCCCAGGGTAACGGTGAGCAGCAGGGGGACCCCAGCAGGTCCCTTGGGTGCCACACGTCACCCTGCAGTCCCCAGGGTGATGGGTGGACCCTGGCAGGTCCCTTGGGTGCCCCAGCTCACCCTGCAGTCCCCAGGGTGATGGGGGTCCCCAGTAGGTCCCTTGGGTGCCACAGGCCCCTTAGGTGTCCTGGATCACCCTACAGTCCCCAGGGTGATGGGTGGACCCTGGTAGGTCCCTTGGGTGCCCCAGGTCCCCAAGGTGCCCCGGGTCACCCTGCAGCCCCCATGGTGATGGGTGGACCCTGGCAGGTCCCTTGGGTGCCCTGGGTCACCCTGGAGACCCCAGCAGGTCCCTTGGGTGCTCTGGGTCACCCTGCAGCCCCCATGGTGATGGGTGGACCCTGGCAGCTCCCTTGGGTGCCCCGGCTCACCCCCCACAACCCCTTAAGAACCCACCTGAACCATCTCCAGCTTCCACCACCTCAACTAACTTGGTCCTACCACCCCCCCCATCCCCTTTTTTTTCCTTTTTCCTTTTTTTTCCCTTTTTTTCCCCCAAAAACAGCGCGGCCCCCGCGCGGGTGCCGGTGGCGTCGCCGTCGGCTCACAACATCAGCCAGGGGCTGTGCGAGAGGCCCAGTTTCCCGCGGGGGGTGTCGAGCCGCAGCACCTTCCACGCCGGGCAACTGCGGCAGGCTCGGGACCAGCCCCCCCTGCCCTACGCCGTGCCCCCCCCCCCGGCCTCCCCCTCGGGCGCCAGCCAGGGTCGCCGCGGCCCCTCCGCCAGCCTCTTCAGCAAGTTCACCTCCAAGTTCGTCCGCAGGTGAGCCCCCCCCCTAAAAAAAAAAAAAAAACACACCCTTTTTATTATTTTTATTTATTTTCCTCTTTTTTTTATTTTTTTTTTTAAATTTTTTTCCCCCTCCCCAGCCCCAAAATCGGGGTGTCTGCGTCCTCCTGTGTGGCCCCACAGCACTGCCTCGGGATCCTCTGTGTCCCCCCCCCCCCGCGCTGTGACCCCCCCCCCCTTTCCACCCTTTGTCCCTTCCTGCCCCCCCCCCCCCCCCCCAAAAAAAAAGCCTCTTTATTTTTGTATTTTTTTAATTTTTATTATTCTATTTATTTTTTAATTTATTTATTTATTTATTTATTTTATTTTTTATTTTATTTTTTATTTTATTTTTTTTTTTAATTTTTTATTTTGTTAAAAAATATTTTTTTATTATTTTTTATTTTTTTCCCCCTCCCCAGCCCCAAAAATTGGGGTGTCTGCCTCCTCCTGTGTGGCCCCACAGCGCTGCCTCGGGATCCTCCGTGTCCCCCGTTTGTGTCCCCCCCCCCCACCCTTTGTCCCTTTGCCCCCCCCCCCATCCCCTTCTGTGTCCCCCTTCTGTGTTGTCCCCCCCCCCTCGTCCCTTTTGGGGCTCTTCCACTTCCTTCTGTGCCCCCCCCCACACCCCTCATCCCTTTTGGGGCCCCCCCATCCCCTTCTATGTCCCCCTTCTGTGCCCCCCCCCCCCCAGGGCTCCTCAGGTGCCCCCCCCAGTCCCTTCCTGCCCCCTCCCCGCCCTCCTGGGGCTCTCCCTGTCCCCTCAGTGTCCTTTGTCCCCCCCCCTCACCCCATTGTCCCGTGCCCCCCCCTCCCCTCTGTGTGCTGCCACCAGTGCAAGCGCCGCAGGGCTTCGGGGGGGGGGGGGGGGGCACAGCATTATTTGGGGGGGGGGGCTCCTGCTTCTCCCCCCTCCCCAGGATCCTCCCTCCGAGCCCATCCCCGCTTGGGGGTCCCATGGTTTAAAGGGGGGGGGGGGGCAGCAGACACACACCCGGCCCCCCCACACACACATCCAGGGGTCCTGGGGGGGGGGGGGAGGGGGCTGCGCCGCCCCTGTGCCCCCCCCCTCCCAACGCCGCCCTTCTCTTCTGTTTGTCTTTGTAGAAATCTGTCTTTCAGGTTTGCCAGAAGGTAGGCGCCCGCAGCCCCCCCCCCCCCCGGCCCCCCCCCCTTTATCCCCCTGCCCCCTTTCCCAGACCCCCCCCCCCCTTAAAAAAAAAAAAAAAAAAAAAAAAAAAAAAAAAAAAAAACCCTCGGCGCTGCACGGCCCCCGCATGGCCCCCCCCCCCCCCTGCTGGCTGCCTGTCCCCGTGTCCCCCTGTCCCCGTGCTGTCTGTCCGCCTGGGTTTCGCCGTGGGGGGGTTGCAGGGGGGCTGCGTGCCCCCCCACTGTGCCTATTGCCCCCCCCCCAGCTGACCTCTGCCCCTTCTGTTTCTCGAGGAACCCGCACGAGCCCGAGAGCAAGGAGCGCGTGGAGACGCTGCGGTGAGCACGGGGGGGGGGCTGCCACCCGCGGGGGGGGGGGGGGGGGGGGCTGTGACACCCGCAGGGACCCCCCCACAAAACGCTCGGGACCCCCCCCACCCCATCCCCGTGGTGGCTGTGGGGTTGTGGTCCCCCCCCCCCATCCCCTGCAGCACCCCAGTGCCCTCCCTGGGGGTCCTGTCCCCCCAGTAACCCCCCCACCCGTTCCCCCCCCCCCCCCCCCCAGTAACTCCCTTTCCATTTACACCCCCCCAGTAACCCCCTCCCCTCTCCCATTCCCCTCCCAGTAACCCCCTCTCCTATTCCCCTCCCAGTAGCCTCTTCTCCAGTACCCCCCCTGCCCTTTCCCATTCCCTTCCCAGCAGCTTCCTGCCCAGTAATCCCAGTAACCCCCTCCCCTCTCCCATTCCTCTCCCAGTAGCTTCTTGCCCAGTAATCCCAGTAACCCCATCCCCTCTCCCAGTAAACCCCCAGTAACCCCCCTCTCCTATTCCCCTCCCAGTAACCCCCCTCCCCCTCCCATTCCCCTCCCAGTAATCCCAGTAACCCCTGTGTCCCCCCCAGTAACCCCCATCCCTTCCCTTTCCCATTCCCCTCCCAGCAGCTTCCCTCTCCAGTAATCCCAGTAACCCCCTCCCAGTAGCTTCCTGCCCTCTCCCATTCCCTTCCCAGCAGCTTCCCTCCCCAGTAATCCCAGTAACCCCCTCCCCTCCCAGTAAACCCCCAGTAACCCCCTCTCCTGCTTCCCTCCCAGTAACCC
>NW_028168861.1:0-1000 GCF_964035555.1 Netta rufina | reverse complement strand
CCAAATTGATGTTGTGGGGTCTGAGAGCCCCCCCCCCAAAAAAAAAAAACCTCATGTCCCAAAGGCTGAGCCCCCCCCAAAGTGATGCTGTGGGGCGAGAAAGGGGGGGGGGGAAAGGGAAAAAGGGGAGGGAGAGGGACTGGGGGGGACATGGGGGGGGACATGGGGAGGGGGGGGGGACATGGGGGAAGATGGGGGAAGCGATGGGGGAGGGCTGGGGACGCCCCCCCCCAGGCTGGAGGCAGGACGGGCACCGAGCCCCCCCCAGCCCAGCTCTGCCCCCCCCCAGTAATTATAGGGTGGGCAGCGGCGCCGCCCTACAATCAGTGGGGCCGAGCACCCGCCCCCCCAAAAAAAAAAAATCCCCCCGAAGAGCTCCCCAAAACCCTTGGGGACCAAAATCCCCCCCCCCAGCCCCCCCAGGCCCCCCCCCAAAAAAAAAACCTTGACCAAACCCCATCGCCCGGTGCCCGAAACCCTGCCCAGTGCCGGGGCGCTGGGCCCAGTTTGGTCCCAGTTTGGTCCCAGTTTGGTCCCAGTTTGGGTGGCCGGGGACCAGTGGAAGCCCCGGCGGGGGGGGTCCGGGTACGGGGGGGGTTTTTGGGGGGGGGGGGGGGGGGCAGCGGTTGCGGCCATCGGCGGCGCCGGCGGCTGGGGGCTGTTAGTCAGCGGCTCGGCGGCGGAAAGCCCTGAGTCAGGGCTGGGAAAGGGCCCCGCTGGCTCCGAAACGGGACATTTTGGGGGAAAAAAAAAAAAAAAAAGAAAAAGGAAGAAAGGGAAAAAAAAAAAAAGTAAAAAAAAAAAAAAAAAGGTTTTTTTTTTTTTAGAAAAAAAAAAGTGGTTTGGACAAACCCCGGCTCGGGGGGAAACTGAGGTCGCACGGGGATCCCCCGGCCCTGGCCCCTGGGATGTTCGTGGCCCTGTCCCCAAACTCGTTTCCCTGCTCTGTCCCCAGCCCTGTCCCTGTCCCCAGCCCCATCCCTGGTCCTCTTCTGTCCCA
>NW_028168862.1:0-43066 GCF_964035555.1 Netta rufina | reverse complement strand
AACCCTTTTTTTTGGGGGGGGGGGGGATGATTTTTCTCCCCCCCACCCCCCCCCATATCCCCCCCCCAGAGCCCCCATAACCCCCCCAGCCCCCAAAGCGCCCCCCCACCCCCCATTACGACCCCCCCCATCCCCATAAACCCCCCCCAACCTCCCCAGCACCCATGGGTGCTCCCAGCCCCTCCCAGCACCCATGGGTGCCCCCAGCTCCCATAGCACCCACACCCCCCCCACCCCCATCACCCCCCCCGTTACCCCCCCCCCACCCCCACCCCCCTCACCCCTCCTGCCCCCCCATGACCCCCCCACCCCCCCCTGCCCCCCCCCAGCACCCATGGGTGCCCCCTGCCCCTCCCAGCACCCATGGGTGCCCCCAGCTCCCGTAGCACCCACACCCCCCCCCACCCCCCATCACCCCCCCCGTTACCCCCCCACCCCCACCCCCCTCACCCCTCCCGCCCACCCCATGTCCCCCCCACCCCCCTGGCCCCCCCCCCCCGCCCCCCCCCAGCACCCATGGGTGCTGCTGACCGGCGAAGGAGAGCTGCTTGAGCCGGGCGTGGCGCTAGCGAGCGCCTCCTGCACCTTCTCGATGACGGCGCGCCAGGCACCTGCGGGGGGGGGGGGACACAGCACCCATGGGTGCCCCGCCTCACCCCCCCCCATCCCGTGCCACCCCATGTCCCCCCCATGCCCCCTCCCACCCCCAAATGTCCCCCCCATGTCCTCAATGCCCCCCCCATCACCCCCCCCATCACCTCCCCCATGTCCCCATAGCCCCAAGACCCCCCCAATGTCCCCCTGACCCCCCCACGTCCCAATGTCCCCGTGCCCCCCCCCATGTCCCCATAGACCCCCATGCCCCCCATGACCCCCCCATGTCCGCAATGTCCCCAAGGCCCCCCCCCGATGTCCCCATGCCCCCCCCGTGGCCCCCCCATGTCCCCAACACCCCCCCAGTCCCAATGTCCCCCTGTCCTCCCCGTGCCCCCCCCATGTCCCCATGACCCCCCCCGATGTCCCCAATGTCCCCAATGCCCCCCCATGACCCCCCTATGCCCCCCCATGCCCCCCATGACCCCCCCATGACCCCCCCAATGTCCCCATGTCCCCCCATGTCCCCAATGTCCCCATGACCCCCCCCAATGCCCCCCATGTCCCCAACACCTCCTGATGTCCCCCTGCCCCCCCCCACATCCCAATGTCCCCCTGCCCCCATAGCCCCCCCATGTCCCCATGACCCCCCCCGATGTCCCCAATGTCCCCGTGCCCCCCCCACGTCCCAATGTCCCCAATGCCCCCCCATGACCCCCCAATGCCCCCCCATGCCCCCCATGACCCCCCCAATGTCCCCATGTCCCCCCCCACGTCCCCAATGTCCCCGTGCCCCCCCCATGTCCCCATAGCCCCCCCATGACCCCCCCATGTCCCCAATGTCCCCATGACCCCCCCATGACCCCCCATGTCCCCATGACCCCCCCACGTCCCCAATGTCCCTATGACCCCCCCCAATGTCCCCGTGCCCCCCCCTGATGTCCCCATGCCCCCCCCACGTCCCCGTGCCCCCCCCCACGTCCCCAATGTCCCCATGACCCCCCCCATGTCCCCAATGTCCTCCCCATGTCCCCAAGTCCCCAATGACCCCCCCATAACCCCCCAATGTCCCCAAAGCCCCCCCCATGTCCCCATGACCCCCCCACGTCCCCGATGTCCCCGTGCCCCCCCCCCGATGTCCCCAATGTCCCCAAGGCCCCCCCCCAATGTCCCCATGACCCCCCCACGTCCCCGATGTCCCCGTGCCCCCCCCGATGTCCCCGTGCCCCCCCCGATGTCCCCAATGTCCCCGTGCCCCCCCCGATGTCCCCGTGCCCCCCCCGATGTCCCCGTGCCCCCCCCCACCGTCGATGGTGTCGGCGCTGACGCTCAGCCCGTCCTCGCTGCTGATCTCGAAGCGCAGGTGGGGGCGGCCGGGGGGGGGCTCGGCCGGCCCGGGGGGGGGCTCGGGGGGGGCCTCGTCCTCCGAGCTGCCACCTGGGGGGGGGGGGAGGGGAGCACCCATGGGTGGGCCTGATCCCATCCCGGGGTGGGGGTGGACCGGGGGGGGGCTCTACACCAAGCTGGGGGCACCCATGGGTGGCCCTGATCCCTTCCCATGGGGGGGGCACCCATGGGTGCTCCCTATATAAAGGTGGTGGCACCCATGGGTGCCCTCACACCAAGCCCGTGGCACCCATGGGTGTCTCCTATCTCAAGCTGATAGCACCCATGGGTGCCCCCTATATAAAGCCAGTGGCACCCATGGGTGTCCCCTATATAAAGTCAATGGCACCCATGGGTGCCCCTACACCAAGATGGTGGCACCCATGGGGTGCCCCTACACCAGCTCATAGCACCCATGGGTGCCCCTACACCAAGCCAGTGGCACCCATGGGTGCCTCCTACCTCAAGCTGTAGCACCCATGGGTGTCCCCTATATAAAGTCAATAGCACCCATGGGTGCCCCTACACCAAGCCAGTGGCACCCATGGATGTTCCCTACCTCCAGCTGATAGCACCCATGGGTGCCCCCTATATAAAGTCAATGGCACCCATGGGTGCCCCTACACCAGCTCATAGCACCCATGGGTGTCTCCTACCTCAGGCTGGTAGCACCCATGGGTGTCCCCAACACCAAGCCCATGGCACCCATGGGTGGTCCCTGCCTCAAGCTGATATCACCCCATGGGTGCCCCTATAAAAAGCCAGTGGCACCCATGGGTGCCCCCCACCTGAAGCTGGTGTCCCACAGGGGTGTCCCCCACCCCACCCCCACCCTGATGGCACCCATGGGCGACCCTGAAACCAAGCTGGTGGCACCCATGGGTGCCCCCCTACCTGAAGCCAGTAGCACCCATGGGTGTCTTCTACCACAAGCCGGTAGCACCCATGGGTGCACCCACCTGAAGCTGGTGTCCCCCAAAACAGGTGTCTCCCACCCCACCCTGGTAGCACCCAAGGGTGCACCCACCTGAAGTTGGTGTCCCCCACCCTGCCCCACCCCGGTGGCACCCATGGGTGCCCCTACCTGCACAGGCGGCCCAGGGGGGCTCCAAGGCGCCGTCACTCCGGGGGGGGCTGCAGCCAGGGGGAGGGCGACGGGCCCGGGGGGGACCTGAGGGGAAAGGGGTCAGGGGGGGGGTCAGCACCCTGGGGTGCTGGGTGCCCCTGGATGGGTGCTGGGTGCCCAGGGTGGGTGCTGAGTGCTCAATGAAGGGTGCTGGGCACCCATGGGTGGGTGCTTGGTGCCATAGATGGGTGCTGAGTGCTCAGGATGGGTGCTGAGCACCCATGGGTGGGTGCTGGGTGCCCAGGATGGGTGCTGCGTGCCCATGGAAGGGTGCTGAGCACCCATGGGTGGGTGCTGGGTGCCCATAGATGGGTGCTGAGCTCCCATGGGTGGGTGCTGGGTGCCCATGGTGGGTGCTGGGTGCCCAGGATGGGTGCTGAGCACCCATGGGTGGGTGCTGGGTGCCCAGGATGGGTGCTCAGGATGGGTGCTGAGCACCCATGGGTGGGTGCTGGGTACCCATGATGGGTGCTGAGCACCCATGGGTGGGTGCTGGGTGCCCAGGATGGGTGCTCAGGATGGGTGCTGAGCACCCATGGGTGGGTGCTGGGTGCTCAGGATGGGTACTGGGCACCCATAGATGGGTGTTGAGCACCCATGGGTGGGTGCTGGGTGCTCTAGGGTGGGTGCTGGGTGCTCAATGAAGGGTGCTGGGCACCCACAGATGGGTGCTGGGTGCCCAAGGATGGGTGCTGGGTGCTCAGGATGGGTGCTGGGTGCCCAGAGTGGGTGCTGAGCACCCATGGGTGGGTGCTGGGTGCTCAGGATGGGTGCTGAGCACCCATGGGTGGGTGCTGGGTGCTCAGGATGGGTACTGGGCACCCATAGATGGGTGTTGAGCACCCATGGGTGGGTGCTGGGTGCCCAGGGTGGGTGCTGAGCACCCATGGGTGGGTGCTGGGTGCTCACCCGTAGCTCCCGGTGTCGCTGAGGTCCTCGGGCTCGTCCTTGACGTCCGGCAGGTCGCGGAGCGGTGGCGGCGGTGGCACGGGGACCTGGCCCAGCCTGCGGGTGCAGCGTCACCCATGGGTGCTCGCAGCCAGCTCCTCCAACGCCGAGGAGGGCCGGGAGCACCCGCGGGCCCAACTGGGAGAACTGGGACGGACCCAGCATGGTGGGCACCCATGGGCCCAACTGGGCCCAACTGGGAGTACTGGGATGGTCCCACCATGCTGGGCACCCATGGGCCCAACTGGGACGGTCCCACCATGGTGGGCACCCATGGGCCCAACTGGGCCCAACTGGGAGTACTGGGATGGTCCCACCATGCTGGGCACCCATGGGCCCAACTGGGACGGTCCCACCATGGTGGGCACCCATGGGCCCAATTGGGCCCAACTGGGAATACTGGGATGGTCCCATCATGGTGGGCACCCATGGGCCCAAGTGGGCCCAACTGGGAGTACTGGGATGGTCCCATCCTGGTGGGCACCCATGAGCCTTACTGGGCCCAACTGGGAATACTGGGAAGGTCTCACCATGGTGGCCACCCAGGGGCCTTACTGGGCCCAACTGGGAGTACTGGGATGGTCCCACCATGCTGGGCACCCATGGGCCTTACTGGGCCCAACTGGGAATACTGGGAAGGTCTCACCATGGTGGCCACCCAGGTGCCTTACTGGGCCCAACTGGGAATACTGGGATGGTCCCAGCATGGTGGGCACCCATGGGCCCCACTGGGCCTAACTGGGAGTTCTGGGATGGACTCATGGTGATCACCCATGGAACCAACTGGGAGTACTGGGACGGACCCATTGTGGTGGGCACCCATGGGCCCAACTGGGAACACTGGGATGGTCCCACCCCACCCTGGTGGGCACCCCTGGGTGCTGGGGGCCACCCTTGGGTGCCGTTGGCCGTGACTCACCCGGTGGCCAGCCCGTCCTTGGTGTCCCCTTCCTCATCCTCGGCAAGCTCCAGCTTGGGCCTCTTGGCACCCGGACCCAGCGTCTCCCCGGGGGGGCGCTTGGGTGCCCCCCCCTTGGGTGCTGGGCGCCCCGACGGGTCCCCAGGGTGCTCCCCCCCCCCCAGGCGGCCTCGCCCAGGGCGGCTCTGAGGCGGGTGACGCGCCCTTGGGTGCCGGTGGAGAGGGCGGCGCCGCGGCGGGTGGCGTCGGCGTGGTGGGGGCCATGGGTGCCGTTGTGGTGGGCGGGGTCTTCATGGGCGGGGTCTTTGTGGGTGGGGTCTCCGTGGGCGGGGTCTTCATGGGTGGGGTCTCCATGGGTGGGGTCTTCGTGGGCGGGGTCTCCGTGGGCGGGGTCTTCATGGGCGGGGTCTTCATGGGTGGTGTGGCCGTTGGTGGCATCTCCAAGGACGTGGTGGCCATCGATGGTGCACCCATGGGTGCCACCTCCATGGGTGCCATCCCCGTAGGTGCCCCCTCCATGGGCGCCCCCTCCATGGGTGCCCCCTCCATGGGTGCCCCCTCCATGGGTGCCAAGCCCATGGGTGCCAACCCCATGGGTGCCCCCCCCATGGGTGCCACCCCCATGGACGGCGCGCCCATCGTTGACGTCCCCGTAGGCGCCCCCTCCGGCGCCCACCTCCCCCTCCCCTCCTCGGGGCACCCCGGGGTGGCCGTCCCTCGCCCCCCGCCCCCCGGCGGGGCGCCGGCCGGGGTCTTCGGTCACCCACTGGGTGCCCCCGTTGACCCCCGCCCCCGCCGCCATCTTGGCGCCGTCCCTCGCCATGTTCTTGAGGACGAAGTCGACGATCTCCGAGGGCAAATCCTCGGCGGCGGCGCTGGGGGGGGTGGGGGGGCACCGGGGGGGGGCCCCGGGGGGGTCCCGTCCTGCCTCCCCCTCCCCCCCTTGTCCCCGTCGTCCACCCCGTCCAGTTGGTCGATGTGGGGCAGGGGGAGGGGGCAGGGGGCCGGGGGGGGGCGGCTCGCGGGTCACCACGGTGCGGGCGAAGCGGTAATAGCGCCCCCGCGCCCCCCCCCGCGCCCCCTCCTCGTCCTCGCTGCTGTCCCCCGGCCCCGTCCCCGTCCCCGTCCCCGTCTCGGGGGGGGGGACGAGGAGCCCGGCGGCCAGGGCCAGCTCGGTGACGTCCAGTTCGTCCAGCGCCAGGTCCGGGCCACCCGGCGGGGACAACGGCTCCAGCGGGGACGGCGGCGTGGCGGGTGGGCGGGGTCCCGTGGGTGACGTTGGCCCCGTGGGTGACGTTGGCCCCGTGGGTGACGTTGGCCTCACGGTTGACGTTGACCCCAGGGGTGACGTTGAGCCCATGGGTGACGTTGGCCTCAGGGGTGACCTTGATCGCGTGGGTGACGTGGATCCCATGGGTGACGTTGACCTCATGGTTGACCTTGACCCCATGGGTGACCTTGACCCCACAGTTGACCTTGACCCCATGGGTGACGTTGACCCCATGGGTGACGTTGGTGTCACGGTTGACGTTGACCCCATGATTGACGTTGACCCCATGGGTGCCGTTGACCCCACGGTTGACCTTGATCCCATGGGTGCCATTGATCCCATGGGTGACGTTGACCCCATGGTTGACGCTTGTCCGAAGACCGTTGGTGGCCCGTTGGGTGACAATGGCCCGTTGGGTGACAATGGCCCGTTGGGTGACGACGGCCCGTTGGGTGACGACAGCCCGTTGGGTGACAATGGCTCATTGGTTGACGATGGCTCATTGGGTGACGCCGGCCTGTTGGGTGACAGCACCCCATTGGTTGCCCTTGCCCCGTTGGGTGACAGTGGCTTGCTGGTTGACGTCGGCCCGTTGGGTGACGTCCAGTTGGGTGACGCCGGCCCGTTGGGTGACATTGGCCAGTTGTTGGGTGACGTTGGCCTGTTGTTGGGTGACGCTGGCCCGTTGGGTGACATCCAGTTGGGTGACGCCGCCCCGTTGGGTGACGGTGGCCCATTGGTTGACGTCCAGTTGGGTGACGCCCCATTGGGTGACATCGCCCCGTTGGGTGACGCCGCCCCGTTGGGTGACGCCCCATTGGGTGACGCCCCGTTGGGTGACGCCGCCCCGTTGGGTGACGCCCCATTGGGTGACGCCCCGTTGGGTGACGCCCCATTGGTGGACGCCCTGGCCCCCACGGGTGCCGGGCGGGTGCCCCCCGGGGGCCAACGGGGGCCGCGGGTGACACCGGCGGGGGACAGCGCCCGGCGCGCCCGGCGGGGGGGGGGGAACTCGGGGTCCCCCACGGTCAGGATGTGGTGGGGGACCGGGGGGGCGCTGCCTGGGGGGGGGGGGGGACAATAAAAGGGGGAGGGGGGGTTATGGGGACGCCGGGGGACAAAGGGGTGTCCCTGTCCCCCCCCCCCCGTGACCCCAAATGGTCTCCGTGGCCCCAAAGACCCCCCCTGACCCCAAAGGGTCCCCAAAGCCCCCCCCATGTCCCCCATGTCCCCAAATGTCCCCAAAGCCCCCCCCTTGACCCCAAAACGTCCCCAAAGCCCCCCTGTGCCCCCCACGTCCCCAAATGTCCCCGAATGTCCCCAAAGCCCCCCCCGTCCCCAGGTGTCCCCAAATGTCCCTAAATTTCCCCAAATGTCCCCAAAGCTCCCCCTTGACCCCCCCTCCCCAAATGTCCCCAAATATCCCCAAAGCACCCCCCCCATCCCCAAATGTCCCCAAAATGTCCCCGAATGTCCCCAAAGCCCCCCTGTGGCCCCCCCTGCACCCCCCACACACCCCCCATCCCCAAATGTCCCCAAATGGCCCCAAAGCCCCCCCCACATCCCCACAGCCCCCCCGTGCCCCCCCCATCCCCAGGTGTCCCCAAATGTCCCCAAATGTCCCCAAACCCCCCCCATCCCCAAATGTCCCCAAATGTCCCCAAAGCCCCCCCCACATCCCCACAGCGCCCCCGTGCCCCCCCCATCCCCAGGTGTCCCCAGATGTCCCCAAATGTCCCCAACCCCCCCCCATCCCCAAATGTCCCCAAAGCACCCCCACATCCCCACAGCCCCCCCGTGCCCCCCCCATCCCCAGGTGTCCCCAAATGTCCCCGAATGTCCCCAAAATGTCCCCAAAGCCCCCCCCATCCCCAAATGTCCCCAAAATGTCCCCAAATGTCCCCAAATGTCCCCAAGCTCACCGGGGGAGGGCAGGGGGCGCGAGGAGCTGCCTGGGGGGGGCCTCCGGGTGGGCGAGAAGCCGGGGGGGGCCCGGGGGCGGGCGCTGGGGGGGCCCCGGGGGGTCTCGGGGGGGGGTCCCGCCGCCGGGGCTGGGGGGGGGCCCCGCTGCTGCCACCTGGAAGGGGGGGGGAAATGGGGGGGGTCAGGGGGCACCCAAGGGTGTCCCTGCAACATCCTGACCCCCCCCCATGGAAAGGGACCTAAGGGTGCCCCCCACCCCCCCAAGTGGGGGGTCCCATAGGTGGGGTCACATGGGTGGGGGTCTCATGGGTGGGGGTCTCATGGGTGGGGGTCTCATGGGTTTGGGGTGTCCTATGGGTGGGGGGGGTCCCAGGGGTGGGGTCCCATAGGTTTGGGGGGTCCCATAGGTGGGGTCCCATGGGTGGGGGTGTCCCATGGGTGGGGTCTCCCATAGATGGAGTCCCATGGGTGGGGGGTCCCATGGGTGGGGTCCCATAGATTTGGGGTGTCCCATGGGTGGGGGGTCCCATGGGTGAGGACCTATAAATGGGTTCCCATGGGTGGGGTCCCATGGGTGGGGGTCTCCCATAGATGGGTTCCCATGGGTGAGGGTCCCATGGGTGGGGGTCCCAAAGATGGGTTCCCATGGGTGGGGGTCCCATAAATGATATCCCATGGGTGGGGGTCTCCCATGGGTGGGGGTCCCATAAATGGGGTCCCATGGGTGGGGTCCCATAGATGGTGTCCCATGGGTGGGGGTCCCACAGATTTAGGGGTTCCCATGGGTGGGGGTGTCCCATGGGTGGGGGTGTCCCATGGGTGGGGGGTCCCATGGGTGGGGGTCCCATGGGTGGGGGTCCCACAGGTTTAGGGGTCTCCCATGGGTGGGGGTCCCATGGGTGCGTGTCCCATGGGTGGGGGTCCCATAGATGGTGTCCCATGGGTGGGGGTCCCACAGATTTAGGAGTTTCCATGGGTGGGGGTGTCCCATGGGTGGGGGTCCCATGGGTGGGGGTGTCCCATGGGTGGGGGTCCCTCACCGGGGGTCCCGTGGGCGATGGTCCTGTTCTCCTCGGGGCCGCCGGGCGCGGGGCCCCCCCCGGGGGGGCGGGGGTGGTGCTCCAGGATGCGGCAGCGATACCAGCAGCGGCGCCGCGCGTCACGCGTGCTCCAGTACAGCCGCCAGCACCTGCCGCCCAGTATGAACCAGTGCTCCCAGTACGCACTGGGAGGCCCCCCGGAGGCGATAGGTACGCTCCCGGGCCCTCCCACTTTGAACCAGTACCACCCAGTATGCTCCAGTGCCCCCCCCAGTATGCACTAGGACCTCATTTGAGCCCTCCCAGTATGAACCAGTGCTCCCAGTATGGACTGGGAGGGCCCCGGGAGGCGATAGGTACGCTCCCGGGCCCTCCCAGTATGAACCAGTACCCACCAGTATGGACTGGGAGGCCCCTGGGAGGCACTAGGAAAACTAACAGGCACTCCCAGTATGAACCAGTGCTCCCAGTATGGACTGGGAGGCCCCCGGGAGGCGATAGGAACGCTCCCGGGCCCTCCCAGTATGAACCAGTACCACCCAGTATGCTCCAGTGCAGCCCCAGTATGCGCTAGGACCTCATTTGAGCCCTCCCAGTATGAACCAGTGCTCCCAGTATGGACTGGGAGGCCCCCGGGAGGCGACAGGTACGCTCCCGGGCCCTCCCAGTATGAACCAGTACCACCCAGTATGCTCCAGTGCAGCCCCAGTATGTGCTAGGACCTCATTTGAGCCCTCCCAGTATGAACCAGTGCTCCCAGTATGGACTGGGAGGCCCCTGGGAGGCGATAGGTACGCTCCCAGGCCCTCCCAGCATGAACCAGTACCACCCAGTATGCTCCAGTGCCCCCCCAGTATGCACTAGGACCTCATTTGAGCCCTCCCAGTATGAACCAGTGCTCCCAGTATGGACTGGGAGGCCCCTGGGAGGTGATAGGTACGCTCCCGGGCCCTCCCAGTATGAACCAGTACCACCCAGTATGCTCCAGTGCAGCCCCAGTATGTGCTAGGACCTCATTTGAGCCCTCCCAGTATGAACCAGTGCTCCCAGTATGGACTGGGAGGGCCCCGGGAGGCGATAGGTACGCTCCCGGGCCCTCCCAGTATGAACCAGTACCCACCAGTATGGACTGGGAGGCCCCTGGGAGGCACTAGGAAAACTAACAGGCACTCCCAGTATGAACCAGTGCTCCCAGTATGGACTGGGAGGCCCTCGGGAGGTGCTAGGTATGCTCCCAGGCCCTCCCAGTATGAACCAGTACCACCCAATATGGACTGGGAGGCCCCTGAGAGGCACTAGGAACACTAACAGGCACTCCCAGTATGAACCAGTGCTCCCAGTACACACTGGGGAGGCCCCCGGGAGGTGCTAGGTACGCTTCCAGGCCCTCCCAGCATTAACCAGTGCCACCCAGTATGCTCCAGTGCCCTACCAGTATGAACTAAGATCTCATCTAAGCCCTCCCAGTATGAGCCAGTGCTCCCAGTATCCCCCACTACAACCACCAGTACAGCTACCAGCACCTATGGGTATCCCAGTATGGACCAGTAACCCCCAGTACGGACCAGTGCCTCCCAGTGCCCTCCCAGTCCCTTCCCAGTGCCCCCCAGCCACCTCCCAGTGCCCCCCAGCCTCCTCCCAGTGCCCCCCCAGGCCCCTCCCAGTGCCCCCCAGGCCCTCCCAGTCCCCTCCCACTCCCCCCCCACCCCCCTCCCAGTGCCTCCCAGTCTGTCCCAGTGCTTACTGGTAGCCCGACTGGGAAGAGGCGCCCGTCGCACTCCGACAGCTCCGTCAGCGCCCCCAGGCTGTCAATGCGGATGGAGCCTGCGCCCCCCCCCCCCCCAGTCAGCACCCACAGCACCCATGGGTGCTGCCGGCGCCGCCCCCACCCCAAAACACCCCATGGGGACCCCAAAAACACCCCAAAAGACCCCAAAACACCCAGGGGTGCCCCCCAGCACCCCAAAACCCCCCGTAGGGACCCCCCCCAATCCCCATGGGGACCCCAAAAGCACCCATGGGTGCCCCCTGTCCCCCCCAGCACCCATGGGTGCCCCCCAGCACCCAGACACCCCCATAGAGACCCCCAAACCACCCCATGGGCACCCCTAAACCCCCCCATCCACCCCCATAACCCCCCTTTGACTGCCCCCCTTCCCCCCCTGGGACATCCCATGCAGCACCCATGGGTGGCCCCCACCCCCACCCCAGCACCCATGGGTGCTCACCGATCATCATGTTGACGGCCTCGGGCTCCAGCCCCCCCAGGAACTTGCGCTTGAAGCTGATCCCTGCGAAGTCGACGTAGACGCGCCGCAGCACCGCAAAGTCCTCGCCCTGCACCAGCTCCTGCACCCGCAGCACCCATGGGTGCTCCGTGGCGGGGACCCCGACGCACCCCCTCACCCCCCCAAACCCTCCCTGCACCCTGAGACCCCCCTGTAGGGACATAATTACACCCCAAACCCCACCCCAGCACCCCCAAAAGCCACCTCCCAGCACCCTGACCCCTTCCTGAGCACCCCCAGCACCTTGAACCCGTATCAGCACCCATGGGTGCTCATCACCCAACCACCCCTACTCCTCCCCAACCCCTTCCTCTAACCCATAACCCCCCTACACAGCCCCCATTACACCCCAAACCCCACCCCAGCACCCCAAAACCCACCTCTGAGCCCCCTTCCCTCCCCCCACCCACCACCCAGCCCCACAGCACCCATGGGTGCTCACCACCCAACAACCCCCTACTCCACCCCAACCCCTCCTTACACCTTTAACCCCCCCTACACAGCCCCCATTACACCCCAACCCCACCCCAGCACCCCAAAACCTACCTCTGAGCACCCTGACCCCTTCCTGAGCACCCCCAGCACCCTGACCCCTATCAGCACCCATGGGTGCTCATCACCCTACTCCACCTCAACACCCCCCTGTAGCCATAACCCCCCTATGTAGCCCCCATGGCACCCTAAACCCCACTCAGCACCCCAAAACCCACCTCCCAGCACCCTGACCCCCCTCCTAAGCCCCCCCAGCACCCTGAACCCGTATCAGCACCCAAGGGTGCTCATCACCCAACCACCCCCTACTCCACCCCAACCCCTTCCTCTACCCATAACCCCCCTACACAGCCCCCATTACACCCCAAACCCCACCCCAGCACCCCAAAACCCACCTCTGAGCCCCCTTCCCTCCCCCCACCCACCACCCAGCCCCACAGCACCCATGGGTGCTCATCACCCAACCACCCCCTACTCCCTCCCCAACCCCTCCCTCTACCCATAACCCCCCTACACTGCCCCCATTATACCCCAAACCCCACCCAGCACCCCAAAAGCCACCTCCCAGCACCCTGACCCCTTCCTGAGCACCCCCAGCACCCTGACCCCTATCAGCACCCGTGGGTGCTCATCACCCTACTCCACCTCAACACCTCCCTGTAGCCATAACCCCCCTATGTAGCCCCCATGGCACCCTAAACCCCACTCAGCACCCCAAAACCCACCTCCCAGCACCCTGACCCACTCCTGAGCCCCCTCAGCACCCTGACCCCCATCAGCACCCATGGTGCTCATCACCTTACTCCACCTCAACCCCTCCCCATACCCATAACCCCCCAATATGGACCCCTATTACACCCCAAACCCCACCCCAGCACCCCAAAAGCCCCCCCACAGCACCCTGACCTCCTCCTGAGCCACCCCCAGCACCCTGAACCCGTATCAGCACCCATGGGTGCTCATCACCCAACCACCCCCTACTCCTCCCCAACCCCTCCCTCCACCCATAACCCCCCTACACAGCCCCCATTACACCCCAAACCCCACCCCAGCACCCCAAAACCCACCTCTGAGCCCCCTTCCCTCCCCCCACCCACCACCCAGCCCCCCAGCACCCATGGGTGCTCATCATCCAACCACCCCCTACTCCTCCCCCAACCCCTCCTTACACCTTTAACCCCCCCTACACAACCCCAATTACACCTCAAACCCCACCCAGCACCCCAAAACCCACCTCCCAGCACCCTGACCCACTCCTGAGCCCCCTCAGCACCCTGACCCCCATCAGCACCCATGGGTGCTCATCACCTTACTCCACCTCAACCCCTCCCCATACCCATAACCCCCCAATATGGACCCTATTACACCCCAAACCCCACCCCAGCACCCCAAAAGCCCCCCCCACAGCACCCTGACCTCCTCCTGAGCACCCCCAGCACCCTGAACCCGTATCAGCACCCATGGGTGCTCATCACCCAACCACCCCCTACTCCTCCCCAACCCCTCCCTCTACCCATAACCCCCCTACACTGCCCCCATTACACCCCAAACCCCACCCCAGCACCCCAAAACCCACCTCTGAGCCCCCTTCCCTCCCCCCACCCACCACCCAGCCCCCCAGCACCCATGGGTGCTCACCACCCAACCAACCCCCTACTCCTCCCCAACCCCTCCCTCTACCCATAACCCCCCTACACAGCCCCCATTACACCCCAAACCCCACCCCAGCACCCCAACTCCCCCCCTTTTAACCCCCTTAACACCCCGCCACCCCCCCCCACCCAGCACCCATGGGTGCTGACCGTTGCCGTCGAGCAGCGCCGTGTGCCGCTGGCAGAAGACCTTCTTGTCGCGCTGGAAGGCGGCGCGGCGCTGGCGGGCGCACATGAAGTGGTAGTTGGCCAGGCAGGCGGCCAGGCAGCACCCAACGGTGGCCCCGGGGCGCCGGCAGTGCTCGCAGCGCTGGGGGCACCCGTCAGCACCGCGGCGGCACCCATGGGTGCTCCCCCGCCGGCCCGCGGGGGAGGGGGGCGGACGCCCAGGGGTGCGCCGGGGTTGCGGGGAAAGGGTGGGGAGATGGGGAGGGGTAGGGGGTGGGGGAAGGGGTGCACATGGGGGTGGGGGGGTGCGCATAGGGGGTGAGGGGCACCCATGGGTGCTGGTGGGGGGTGGCTGAAGGTTGAGATGAAAGGGGGGCCCTAAATGGTGGTGGGTGGCCCTAAATGGTGCTGGGTGGCCCCAAAATGGTGGTGGGTGGCCCCAAAAGGTGTGTAGGGAAAAGGGGTTGTATATAGGTGAGGGGCACCCATGGGTGGGTGAGGGGCACCCATGGGTGCTGTGGGGTGGTGGCCCAATGGGGGGTGCCCGTAACTGCACCCCAAAATGGTGCCAGGGTGCCCCCAAAGGGTGCTGGGTGCCCCCAAGGGGTATATAGGGCAAGGAGGTTTCGTATGGGTGAGGGGCACCCATGGGTGCTGCTGCACCCTCAATCTGCATGCAGGTACCAGCTTGTGCAGCTCAGCACCCATAGGCGGCACCCAGCACCCATAGGTGGCACCCAGGGATAGCCCCCAGCACCCACCACCCATAGGTGGTCCCAGCACCCATAGATAACCCTCAGCACCCAAAGGTGCCCCCCCCAGCACCCATAACAGCCCCCAGCACCCATAGGAGCCACCCAACACCCATAGATGGTCCAAGCACCCATAGGTGGCCCCCAGCACCCAAAGGTACCCCCAGCAACCCCAGCACCCATAAGAGCCCCCAGCACCCATAGGTGTCCCCCAACACCCCCAGCACCCATAGGTGCCCCCCCCAGCACCCTTAAGAGCCCCCAGCACCCATAGGTGCCCCCCACCACCCAAAGGTGCTCCCAGCACCCCTAACAGCCCCTAGCACCCATAGGTGCCCCCCACCACTCCCAGCACCCATAGGTGCCCCCCCAGCACCCATAAGAGCCCCCCAGCACCCATAGGTGTCCCCTAGCACCCCTAGGTGTCCCCCAACACCCCCAGCACCCATAGGTGCCCCCCCAGCACCCGTAAGAGCCCCCAGCACCCATAGGTGCCCCCCACCACCCAAAGGTGCTCCCAGCACCCCTAACAGCCCCTAGCACCCGTAGGTGCCCCCCCACCACTCCCAGCACCCATAGGTGCCCCCCAGCACCCATAAGAGCCCCCAAGCACCCATAAGAGCCCCCAGCACCCATAGGTGCCCCCCAGCACCCTTAAGAGCCCCCAGCACCCATAGGTGCCCCCCACCACCCAAAGGTGCTCCCAGCACCCCTAACAGCCCCTAGCACCCGTAGGTGCCCCCCACCACTCCCAGCACCCATAGGTGCCCCCCCAGCACCCATAAGAGCCCCCAAGCACCCATAAGAGCCCCCAGCACCCATAGGTGCCCCCCCAGCAACCCCAGCACCCATAGGTGCCCCCCACCACCCCCACCACCCCCAGGTGCTCCAGCACCCCCAGCACCCCCCACCACCCCCCACCTCCCCCCACCACCCTCACCCTCCACCCCCTCTCTCCCCCAACCCCTCCCCTTCCCTCCCGCGCGTCCCCCTCCCCCCCCCCAGCACCCATGGGTGCTGACCATCTGGCGGCCGCGGGCGACGGCGGCGTGGACGTTGCGCAGGGAGCCGTCGCTCTCCTCGAACACCTCGGCCGACCACACGGCGCAGTTGACGTGGGTCCACTCGTTCTGCCCGATGTACAGCAGGCGCCCGGCCTCCTGCAGCACCCATGGGTGCCCGTCAGGTAGGGGAGGGGGGGGTCAGCACCCACCCGCACCCGCACCCCGCAGCCGCTCCGGGGGTGGTCGCCCGAGTTGGGGATGGAAGGGGGGAGGGCTGGGGGGCGGGGGGGGGGGAGGGAAAAGGGGGTACCCCCAAGGAGCACCCATGGGACCCAGGTGGCACCCATGGGACCAAGGAGCCACCCATGGGACCAAAAGGGGCACCTATGGGACCCAGGCATGAAGGTGGCACCCAAGGGATCCAGGTGGAACCCAAGGGACCCAAGGGGCACCCAAGGGACCAAGGAGCACCCATGGGACCAAAGGGGCACCCATGGGACCAGGCATGAAGGTGGCACCCAAGAGGCACCCAAGGGACCTAAGTAGCACCCATGGGACCCAGGTGGCACCCAAGGGACCCAGCCACAAAGGTGGCACCCAAAGGGACCCAAACAGCACCCAAAAACTCAAGGGGCACCCAAGGGACCCAAGAAGGAAAGTGACACCCAAAGGGACCCAATGGGCACCCAAGGGATCCAAGGGGCACCTAAAAGACCCAGGAATGAAGGTTGGCACCCAAGGGACCCAGGGACCCAAATGGCACCCAAAAAGACCAAGGGTCACCCATGGGACCCAGGTGGCACCCAAGGGACCCAGGAATTATGGTGACACCCAAGGGGACCCAAGTGGCACCCAAGGACCCAAGGGGCACCCAAGGGTCCCAGGAATGAGGGTAGCACCCAAGGGAACCCAAGTGGCACCCAAGGGACCCGGGCATGAAGGTGACACCCAAGGGGGACCCAGGTGGCACCCAAGGACCCAGGTGGCACCCATGGGACCCGGGCATGAAGGTGACACCCACTGGGACCCAGGTGGCACCCAAGGACCCAAGGGGCACCCAAGGGACCCAGGTGGCACCCATGGGACCCAGGCATGAAGGTGACACCCAAGGGGACCCAAGGGACACCCAAGGACCCAAGGGGCACCCAAGGACCTAAAGGGCACCCAAGGGACCCAGACCCAAAGCTGACCCCCGAGGGCACCCAGGTGGCACCCAAGGGCCCAAGGGGCACCCATGGGACCCAGGCATGAAGGTGGCACCCAAGGGGACCTCAGTGGCACTGAAGGACCCAAGGAGCACCCAAGGGACCCCAGAAATGAAGGTGACACCCAGTGGGACCCAGGTGGCACCCCAGGACCTAAATGGCACCCAAGGGACCCAAGAAGGGAAGTGACTCCCAAAGGGACCGAAGGGACACCCAAGGACACCAGTGGCACCTATGGGACCCAGGCATAAAGGTAGCACCCAAAGGAACCCAAATGGCACCCAAGGGACCCAAGGGGCACCTGAGGGACCCAGGCATGAAGGTGACACCCAATGGGACCCAAATGGCACCCAAGGACCCAAGGAGCACCCAAGGGCCCCAGACATGAAGGTGACACCCAAGGGGACCCAAATGGCACCCAAGGACCTAAATGGAACCCAAGGAACCCCAGTGGCACCCAAGGGATCCAGACCCAAAGCTGACCCCCGAGGGCACCCAGGTGACACCCAAGGACCCAAGGGGCACCCAAGGGACCCAGGTGGCACCCGAGGGACTTAGGCATGAAGGTGACACCCAAGGGGACCCAGGTGCACCCAAGGGACCCAGGTGGCACCCATGGGACCCGGGCATGAAGGTGACACCCACTGGGACCCAGGTGGCACCCAAGGACCCAAGGGGCACCCAAGGGACCCAGGTGGCACCCATGGGACCCAGGCATGAAGGTGACACCCAAGGGGACCCAAAGGACACCCAAGAACCTGAGGGGCACCCAAGGTACCCAGGTGACACCCAATGACCCTGATGGCACCCAAGGGCCCCCAGGTGACCCCTGCCCCCCCCCCAGCACCCAAGGGTGCCCCCGCCGGGCGCCTCACCTCGGAGGGGGCGTCCCCGCACTGCAGGCACAGGGCGCACTGCCGCTTGTCCTCCGCGCCCCCCCCCGCCTCCTTCGGCACCGCCGCCTCCGCCCCCCCCTGGGGGGGGGACAGGGAGCATTGGGGGGGGACGTCCCGAGACCCCCCCCCAAAAAAAATCCCTCCCTCCCCCCCCAAAAAAAGGGGGAAAAAACACAAAATTGGGTGCCCCCCCCCCGAAAAAGGGGCCCCACATTAAGAAGGGGGGCAATAAAATATAAAAGGGGCCCCCCCCACGTTGAAAAGGGACCCCCCCCAAAATAAAAGGGACCCCCCCCAGAATAAAAGGACCCCCCCAAAACAAAAAAGGGCCCCCAAATAAAAAAAGGGACCCCCCTAAAATAAAAGGGACCCCCATAATTAAAAAGGGACCCCCCCAATTAAAAAGGGACCCCCCCAAATTAAAAAAGGCCCCCCCAATTAAAAAGGGACCCCACCCAAAACAAAAACGGCCCCCCCAATTCGAAAAGGGACCCCCCCTATTTAAAAGGGCCCCCCCCAAAACCTAAAGGGACCCCAAAATAAAAAAGGGACCCCCCCAAAATAAAAAGGGACCCCCCCCAAATATAAAAGGGACCCCCCCATATTTAAAAGGGGACCCCCCCCAGAATAAAAATGGGACCCCCCCAGGATAAAAAAGGGACCCCCCCAAATAAAGAGACCCCCCCCCAAATAAAGGGACCCCCCCAAAAAATAAAAACGCCCCCCCCCAAACCCATAAAGTGCCCCCCCCAAAATAAAAAAGGACCCCCCCCAAAAAAGGACCCCCCCCCAATTCAATAGGGACCCCCCCCCAATTAACAGGGGACCCCCCCAATTTAACAGAGACCCCCCCCAATTAACAGAGACCCCCCCAATTTAATAGGGACCCCCCCCAATTAACAGAGACCCCCCCCAATTAACAGGGACCCCCCCCAAATTTAACAGGGACCCCCCCCAATTAACAAGGACCCCCCCCAATTAACAGGGACCCCCCCCAATTTAACAGGGACCCCCCCCAATTAACAGGGACCCCCCCAATTTAACAGGGACCCCCCCCAATTAACAGGGACCCCCCCAATTTAACAGGGACCCCCCCCCCAATTTAATAGGGACCCCCCCAATTAACAGGGACCCCCCCCAATTTAACAGGGACCCCCCCCAATTAACAGGGGACCCCCCCAATTTAACAGAGAACCCCCCCAATTAACAGGGACCCCCCCCCAATTAACAGGGGACACCCCCAATTAACAGGGACCCCCCCCAAATTTAACAGGGGACCCCCCCAAGTAACAGGGACCCCCCCAAATTTAACAAGGACCCCCCCCAATTAACAGAGACCCCCCCCCAATTAACAGGGACCCCCCCCCCCCAATTAACAGAGACCCCCCCCCAAATTTAACAGGGGACCCCCCCAATTAACAGAGACCCCCCCTAATAACAAGGGACCCCCCCAATTAACAGCGACCCCCCCCCAATTAACAGGGACCCCCCCCAAATTTAACAGGGGACCCCCCCCAATTAACAGGGACCCCCCCTAATTAACAGGGGACCCCCCCCCCAATTAAAAGCCCCCCCCCTCTCACCGGGGGGGCCGGGGGGGTCCTGGCGCCACTGGGCGTAGGTGTGGTCGGCCGAGGGGGGCAGCACCGCGTGGGGCAGGAGCCCGCTGGGGGGGGGGGCAAATTTTGGGGGGGGGGGGGGGGTAAATTGGTGACCCCCCCCCCCAACCCCTAAATCTACCCCCCCCCCCCTTCCTGCGGAAGCCCCCCAGACCCAAAGAGCCCCCCCCCGGTGTTAAATGACCCCCTGGGACCCCCCCCCTAAATACCCCCCCCCAAGACCCCAAATGCCCCCCCCAGACCCTAAATAGCCCCCCCGGACCCCCCCCAAATGCACCCCCGACCCTAAATGCCCCCCCCGGACCCCAAATCTCCACCCAGGACCCCCCCCAAAATATCCCCCAGAACCCCAAAACCCCAAATGCCCCCCAAGACCCCCAACCCCCCCCCCCCCAAAAAAAAACCACCCCAACACCCCCAAATTGCCCCCCCCCCCAGACCCCAAATCCCCCCCCAGGACCCCAAATCCCCCCCATCCCCCCCCCAAACCACCCCAAGACCCCAAATACCCCCCAAGACCCCCCCAATTGCCCCCCCCCCAGACCCCAAATACCCCCCCAGGACCCCCCAAAACCCCAAATCCCCCCCCAGCCCCCCCCCAAGACCCCAAATACCCCCATGGACCTCCCCAAATTGCCCCCCCCCCAGACCCCAAATACCTCCCCAGGACCCCCCCAAAACCCCAAATCCCCCCCAGCCCCCCCCCAAACCACCCAACCCCCCCCCCCAATTGCCCCCCCCGACCCCAAATCCCCCCCCAGGACCCCAAATGCCCCCCCCAGACCCCAAATACCCCCCCAGGACCCCAAATACCCCCCCCAGACCCCAAATACCCCCCCCCGACCCCAAATCCCCCCCCCCCCACTAACTTGGGGACCCCCCCGGCCCCGGGGGGCCGCCAGCGCTTGGGGTCGCGGATGTCGAACCAGGGGAAGGCCTCGAGCATCAGCTGGGGGGGGGGGGGGGGGGCACCCATGGGTGCTGCTGTCACCCCCACCCATGGGTGCCCCCTCTGGGTGCCCCCCCCCCCCCCTTAAATAGCAGGTGCCCAACCCAAATGGGTGCCCCCCCCCCAGAAAAATGGGTGTCCCCCCCCAAATTGGGTACCCTCCCCAAAAATGGGTGCCCCCCCCACCCATGGGTGCCCTCCCCCACCCATGGGTGCCCCCCCAAATGGGTGCTGCCCCCCCACCCCAAATGCCCCCCCCCCTAATTAGGTGCCCCCCCCCATGCACCCCTACCCCCCCTATCCCCCTCCCAGCCCCCCATGGGTGCCCCCACCACCACCCAAGGGTGCCCCCGCACCCATGGGTGCCCCCCCACCCATGGGTGCGCCCCCCCCCCCCCCCAAATTACCCTTGATGAAGAGCTCCCGGGTGCTGTCGGCCGCGGGGCCCCCCCCGCGCCCCCCCCGCAGCAGCACCCCCACCACGTCCTCGCTGAAGCCCTGCTGCAAGGGCACCCATGGGACCCCAGCACCCATGGGTGCCCCCCCCACGGCACCCATAACCCCCCCCCCGGCACCCACAACCCCCCCCCCAGCCCCTAAATCCCCCCCGAGACCCCCAAAATAGGAGTGGGGGGGGGATTTGGGGACCCCCCCAGTGTTGGCACCCGAAGCCCACCCATGGGTGCCCCCCAGCACCCTTGGGACCCCCCCGCCTTTATGGGACCCCCCCTCCAAAAATGGGACCCCCCCAAAATGCCCTCCCCATAGTGCACCCCTATTACACCCCCCCCCAATATAACCCCCCCACACCCCATGGGACCCCCACTAGCACCCATGGGTGCCCCCCCCACCCATGGTGCCTCCCCCATCACCCCCCCACCCCCCCATTTACCCCCCCAATCCCCATCCCCACCCCCCCAGGGCGCCCCCCCAATGGGTGCCCCTCCCCCTCAACGGGTGCCCCCCACCCATAGGTGCCCCCCCACCCATGGGTGCCCCCCCCAGCACCCATGGGTGCCCCCCCATCACCCCCCAAATCCCCTCTCCACCCCTCCCCACCCCCCAAGTGCCCCCCCAACGGGTGCCCTCCCCCCTAACGGGTGCCCCCCACCCATGGGTGCCCCCCCAGCACCCATGGGTGCCCCCCCCCCCCCCACCCATGGGTGCCCCCCCTCACCACGGAGCTGTAGTGCCCCCCCTCCAGCAGGGCCTTGACGGTGCCGAGGTCGCAGGGGCCCGGGTGCAGCTTGGCCCCCCCGGGGGGGGCACTTTTAGGGGGGGGGGGGCAGGGGTCAGCACCCCAAGGCCCCCCCCCCATTAGGGGTCCCACCTTGAGACCCCCAAATAAGCCCCAAATGCCCCCCCCAGACCCCAAATAACCCCCCCCCCAGACCCCAAATAACCCCCCCAGACCCCAAATGCCCCCCCCAGACCCCAAATAACCCCCTCAAACCCCAAATGCCCCCCCCAGACCCCCAAATAACCCCCCCAGACCCCAAATGCCCCCCCCCCAGGACCCCCAATAACCCCCTAGCCCCCCCCCCCCCAAATAACCCCTCTGACCCCAAATACATCCCAGGATCCCCCCAAATGCACCCCCAGGACCCCAAATCCCCTCAGACCCCCCCCCCAAATAGCCCCCAGACCCTAAATAACCCCAAGTACCCCCCCCAGTACCACACCCACCTTCCCCATACCCCAACACACCATAAAAAAAAACATAAAAACCCCAAATCCCCACTTAAAAAAAAACCACAAACCCCATAAAACCCCATAACCACCCCAAATCCCCCCCAAACTGCATAAAAACCCCATAACCCCCCCCAAACCCCAAAAACCCACCCCGAACCCATAAAACCCCCCCAATTCCCATAAAAACCCCATAACCCCCCCCCCAACATCCCCCAAACCCTATAAGCCCCCCAAATTCCCCAACCCCATAAAAAACCCATAACACCCTCCCAACACCACAACCCCATAAAAACCCCATAAAGACCCCATAACCCCCCCATAACCCCCCCCGACCCCATAAAAATACCATAACCCCCTCCCCCTACCCCATAACTACCCCCCCCGACCCCATGACCCTCCAAAAGCCCCCCTGACCACATAACACACCCCACTGACCCCATAACCCCCCCCGACCCCATAAAAACCCCATAACCCCCCCCATAACCCCCCCATAATCCCCCCATAACCCCATAACCCCCCCGACCCCATAACCCCCCATAACCCCCCACAACCCCCCTGACCCCATAAAAACCCCATAACCCCCCCCTGACCCCATAACCCCCCCGACCCCATAAAAACCCCATAAAAACCCCATAACCCCCCCATAACCCCATAACCCCCCCACTGACCCCATAACCCCCCCACGACCCCCCCAACCCTATAAAAACCCCACAACCCCCCCATAACCCCCATAACCCCCCCCATAACCCCCCCAACCCCCTCATAACCCCATAACCCCCCCCTGACCCCATAACCCCCCCATAACCCCCCTGACCCCATAAAAACCCCATAACCCCCCCAATGACCCCATAACCCCCCCCCGACCCCACAACCCCCCCATAACCCCCCCCACAACCCCCCCGACCCTATAAAAACCCACCCCATACCCCCCCCGACCCCATACCTGCGTGCAGGGGCGGTTCCCGGGGGGGTGTTCCCGGAGCAGCCCCCCCAGGACGCCGCGCAGCCCCCTCAGGAGCCCCCTGCGCAGGGCCTGGCGCCAGGCGCCCCCCCCGGGGCACCCCCCGCAGCGGTACCCTCCCCCCCGGCAGCGCCCGCGCCAGCAGCTCGCAGCCCTCCTCTGGGGGGGGGGAGGGAGAGGGGGAGGGGTCAGGGGGGGGCACCCATGGGTGCTGTGACGGCCCCCGGGGGGGCCCCCGGGGGGATGGGTGGGAGTGGGGGGGGGGCTGTTCCCAGCTGCGGGGGGGGCAGGGTGCTGCCCACCCTTAGGTGCTGCCCCCCCCCCCCACCCTTGGGTGCCCCCCCCACCCATGGGTGCACCCCCACCCTTGGGTGCTGCCCCCCCACCCTTGGGTGCCCCCCCCACCTATGGGTGCTGCCCCCCCACCCTTGGGTGCACCCCCACCCTTGAGTACCCCCCGACCCTTGGGTGGTGCCCGCCCCACCTTTGGGTGCTGCCCCCCCCACCCATGGGTGCTGCCCCCCACCCTTGGGTGCTCCCCCACCTATGGGCGCTGCCCCCCCACCCTTGGGTGCACCCCCACCCTTGAGTACCCCCAACCCTTGGGTGGTGCCTGCCCCACCCTTGGGTGCCCCCCCACACTAGGGTGCTGCCCCCCCCACCCTTGGGTGCTGCCCCACCCATGGGGGCCCCCCCACCCTTGGGTGCTGCCTCCCTACCCATGGGTGCTGCCCCCCCCACCCTTAGGTGCTGCCCCTCCCCATCCTTAGGTGCCCCCCCACCCTTAGGTGTTGCCCCCCCCACCCTTGGGTGCTCCCCCACCCATGGGTGCTGCCCCCCTACCCATGGGTGCCCCCCCCACCCTTGGGTGCTGCCCCCCCACCCTTGGGTGCTACCCCCCATACCCATGGGTGCCCCCCCACCCTTGGGTGCTCCCCCACCTATGAGTGCTGCCCCCCCACCCATGGGTGCTTCCCCCCCACCCATGGGTGCCCCATAAATCCCCAAGGTGCCCTAAGCCCACCTATGGGTGCCCCACACCCCACCCAGGGGTGCCCCATTGAACCCCCAGGGTGTCCCATCCCCACCCAAGGGTGCCCCAGGGGTCCCCAGGGTGACCCTCACCCACCCATGGGTGCCCTCAAGGTGTCCCAAGCCCCACCTATGGGTGCCCTACACCCACCCATGGGTGCCCCATGGATCCCCAAGGTGCCCACACGCCCACCCAGGGGTGCCCTCAAGGTGCCCCATCCCCACCCAAGGGTGCCCTAGGGGTCCCCAGAGCGCCCCACCCCCACCCATGGGTGCCCCCAACCCCCACCCATGGGTGCTCCATGTCCCCCTCAGGTTCCCCCACCCCACCCATAGGTGCCCGAACCCCCCCCATAACCTCCCTATAACTCCCCCAGGAGTGTCCCACGCCCCACCCTTGGGTGCCCCGCCCCCCCACCCATGGGTGCCCCCCCCCCCCCCCCCACCCATGGGTGCCCACTCACACCGGCCAGGCGCTCGCAGCCGGCGTGGACGCGGCGCTGGCAGTGCTGGCAGCGCAGGAGGCGCTCGGTGCCCCCCTCCTCGTAGCAGCGGGCGCACAGCGGGCAGAAGCTGCCTGCGGGGGGGGGGGGGCACCCAAGGGTGCTCAGTGGGTGGGGGGGGAGGGTGCCTGACACCCCAACCCCCCCCCCCCCCGCACAAAACCAGTGGACGTCGGCACCCGGTGACACCCCCCGGTGGTCAGTAAGTGCCCCAGCACCCATAGACCCCCCCAGCACCCATAGGTGCCCCCCTGCACCCACAGACCCCCCCCAACACCCATTGACCCCCCCCAAGCACCCATAGTCCCCCCCAACACCCACAGACCCCCCCCACCCCCCCATTACCCCCCCAGCACCCATAGGTGCCCATCAGCACCCACAGCCCCCCCAGCACCCATGGGTGCCCCCCAGCACCCATAGGTGCCCCCCCCCACCCATAGGTGTACCCCCAACCCCTCCATTCCCCCTTCCCCCCCATTTCCTATACCCCCCATCCCCCATAGACCCCCCCACCCCATATCCCATCGCCCCCCAGCACCCATAGGTGCCCCCCAGCACCCATAGCCCCCCCCCAGCACCCATAGGTGCCTCCCCCACCCCCCTAGCACCCAAGGACCCCCCCCAAATCCCCACCCCCTCCATTCCCCCATCCCCCACCACCCCCCTATCCTCCATCCCCCTCCAGCACCCATAGGTGCCCCCCAGCACCCATAGGTGCCCCCCCCCCCCCCCACCCATGGGTGCCCCCCTCACCGTTCTGGCGCAGGCGGGTGCAGGGGGGGCAGAGCCCGTCCTCGGGGTCCCACTCGGGCTCCTCGCCCCCGCCCCGGGGGGGGCCCCGCAGCTGCGGCACCGCGCGCACCCCCAGCACAACTGGGGGGGGAGGGGGGGGTCAGCACCCAAGGGTGGCCCCCCCCACAGCACCCAAGGGTGCCCCCACCCATGGGTGTCCCCTCAACACCCCCTAAACCACCCCCCATTCTCCTCAGTGCCTCCCCACACCCCAAAAACTCCCCCTCTGCCCCCACCCATGGGTGCCACCCCCCACCCAAGGGTGCCACCTCCCACCCATGGGTGCCCTCCCACCCAAGGGTGCCCCCCCCACCCATAGGTGCCCCCCAATCCCCTCAGTGCCCACCCTCAGCCCCCTTTTTCTCCCTCCCCCTCCCACAAATGCCACCCCGCCACCCATGGGTGCTTCCCCCCCCACCCTTGGGTGCCCCCCCACCCTTGGGTGCTGCCCCCCACCCATGGGTGCTCCCCAACTTCCCCCCATCCCCCTCAGTGCCCCCCCCCACCCCCCTTCCCCCCTCCCCAGATACCCCCGTCCCCCACAGAAGCCCCCCCTACACCCATAGGTGCCCCCCCAACCCATGGGTGCTACCCCCACCCTTGGGTGCCCCCCACCCATGGGTGCCCCCCCAACCCCTCCATTCCCCCCAACGCCCCCCCCACCCCAAAAAACTTCCCCCTCCACCCCCTCATAGGTGCCAACCCCCACCCATAGCTGCCCCCCCAACACCCATAGGTGCCCCCCCCCACCCATGGGTGCCCCCCCCCCCACCCATGGGTGCTCACCCAGGACCCGCGGCGCCGGGGGCCGCGGGGGGGGGCGCTGGGCCCCAGGCAGGCCGGTGGAAGCAGCGGCAGGCAGCGCGAGCACTCCAGGAGGGGCTGGGGGGGGGGGGGGGGGGGCGGTGGCACCCATGGGTGCTCAGGGACACCCTAGGGGTCCCGCTGCCCCCCCCCCAGCCCCGTTACCCCATCGAGACGCAACCCCAAAATGCCCCCCCCCGACCCCCCCGACCCTGTTTGGCCACCCAAAAGCCCCCAAAAGCCCTAAATCCTATAAAGCCACCAAAACCCTATAAATGCCATAAATCCTATAACATTTTTGGCCCTCCCACAGCCCCCCCATATCCCACAGCACCCCAAAACCCCCCCACCCCGTTCCCCCCCCACTCCCCCATTAAATCCCAACACCCCCCATCCCCCCTGACCCCATTAACCCAATGAAATACCCAAAACCCTATAAATCCCATAAACCCTATAACCTTTTTCCCCCTCCCCACAGCCCCCCCATACTCCATATCACCCCAATACCCCTCCCCCCGTTCCCTCCCCACTCCCCCATTAAATCCCAGTCCCCCCCATCCCACCCCTAACCCCATAAGCCCCCCAAAACCCCAAAACCCTACAAATCCATAAACCCCATAATCATTTTCCCCCTCCCACAGCCCCCCATACCCCATAGCCCCCCACAACCTTATCACCCCGTTCCCTCCCCACTCCCCCATTAACTCCCAGTCCCCCCCTGCCCCCCCCTCTGACCCCATAACCCCCCCAAAAACCCCAAACCCTATAAATCCCATAAACCCCATAACCATTTTCCCCCTCCCACAGCCCCCCAGCACCCCATATAACCCGAATACCGCATCGCCCCGTTCCCTCCCCACTCCCCCATTAAATCCCAACACCCTCCATCCCCACCCTGACCCCATTAACCCATCGAAAACCCCAAAACCCTATAAATCCCATAAACCCTATAACCTTTTTCCCCCTCCCACAGCCCCCCCATACTCCATATCACCCCAATACCCACCCCCGCCGTTCCCTCCCCACTCCCCCATTAACTCCAGTCCCCCCCATCCCCTCCCTGACCCCATAACCCCCCCCAAAAACCCCAAACCCTATAAATCCCATAAACCCTATAACCATTTTCCCCCTCCCACAGCCCCCCCATATCCCCCAGCCCCCCAATTCCCCATTCCCCTGCTCCCTCCCCACTCCCCCATTAACTCCCAGTCCCCCCTGCCCCCCCTCTCACCCTATAACCCCCCCAAAACCCCCAAACCCTATAAATCCCCCAAACCCTATAACCATTTTCCCCCTCCCACAGCCCCTCCATACCCCATAGACCCCAGAACCCCCTCCCCCTGTTCCCTCCCCACTCCCCCATTAAATCCCAACACCCCCCATCCCCCCCTGACACCATTAACCCATCAAAAACCCCAAAACCCTATAAATCCCATAAACCCTATAACCATTTTCCCCCTCCCACAGCCCCCCAGTACCCCATATCACCCCAATACCCCACCCCCCCGTTCCCTCCCCACTCCCCCATTAAATCCCAACACCCCCCATCTCCCCCCCAACCCCATTAACCCCCCAAATCCCCAAAACCCTATAAATCCCATAAACCCTATAACCATTTTCCCCCTCCCACAGCCCCCCCAGACCCCATATCACCTCAATATCCCCTCCCCCCATTCCCTCCCCACTCCCCCATTAACTCCCAGTCCCCCCATCCCCTCCCCGACCCCAAAACCCCCCCAAATCCCCCAAACCCTATAAATCCCCCAAACCCTATAAGCATTTTCCCCCTCCCACAGCCCCCCCCATACCCGGTATCACCCCAATACCCCCTCCCCCCGTTCCCTCCCCACTCCCCCATTAAATCCCAACACCCTCCATCCCCCCCCTGACCCATTAACCCATCGAAAACCCCAAAACCCTATAAATCCCATAAACCCCATAACCATTTTCCCCCTCCCACAGCCCCCCCATACCCCATATCACCCCAGAACCCCCTCCCCCCCGTTCCCTCCCCACTCCCCCATTAAATCCCAACACCCCCCATCCCCTCCCCGACCCCAAAACCCCCCCAAATCCCCCAAACCTATAAATCCCCCAAACCCTTACCTTGGAGGCGCGGCCCCGCCGCCCGCAGACCCGCAGGCCTTGCAGCGCCGGCAGCACCAGCCCTCGGCCTGGCCCGGCCCCCGGAGCCTCCCCCCGCCGCCAGGCAGAAGGCGTGGAAGGGCTGGCAGCACACCTGGCACAGCACCAGCTGTATAGGGGATTTATGGGGTCAGTATGGGGTCTATAGGGTCAGTATAGGGTCTGTAAGGTCATTATAGGGTCATTATAGGATTTATAGGATCGTTATAGGATGTATATGTTCATTATAGGATTTATATTGTCAGGGGCTGCCAGCACACCTGGCACAGCACCAGCTGTATAGGGGATTTATAGGGTTGTTATAGGGTCTATAGGGTCCCTATAGGGTCTATAGGGGTGTTATGGGGTCTATAGTGTCCTTATAGGGTCGTTATAGGATTTATAGGATCGTTATGGGATTTATGTTGTCAGGGGCTGGCAGCACACCTGGCACAGCACCAGCTGTAGGGGATTTATAGGGTCAGTATAGGATCTATAGGGCAGTATGGGGTCTATAGGGGCGTTATGGGGTCTATAGACTCATTACAGGATCTATAGGGTCGTTATAGGATGTATATGTTCGTTATAGGATTTATGTTGTCAAGGGCTGCCAGCACACCTGGCACAGCACCAGCTGTAGGGGATTTATAGGGTCGTTATAGGGTCTATAGGGTCCCTATAAGGTCTGTAGGGTCGTTATGGGGTCATTATAGGACTTATAGAATCCTTATAGGATTTATACATTCGTTATAGGATTTATATTGTCAGGGGCTGGCAGCACACCTGGCACAGCACCAGCTGTAGGGGATTATAGGGTCAGTATGGGGTCTATAGGGTCCCTATAGGGTCTATAGGGGTGTTATGGGGTCTATAGGGGCATTATAGAATCATTATAGAGCCTACAAGATTGCTATGGGATTTATGTTGTCAGGGGCTGGCAGCACACCTGGCACAGCACCAGCTGTATAGGGGATTTATAGGGTCAGTATGGGGTCTATAGGGTCCCTATAGGGTCTGTAAGGTCATTATAGGGTCATTATAGGATTTATAGGATCGTTATAGGATTTATATGTTCATTATAGGATTTATGTTGTCAGGGGCTGGCAGCACACCTGGCACAGCACCAGCTGTAGGGGATTTATAGGGTCAGTATAGGGTCTATAGGGTCCCTATAGGGTCTATAGGGTCCTTATAGGATCATTATAGGGCTTATAAAATCCTTATAGGATTTATACATTCGTTATAGGATTTATATTGTCAGGGGCTGGCAGCACACCTGGCACAGCACCAGCTGTAGGGGATTTATAGGGTCCTTATAGGGTCTATAGGGTCAGTATGGGGTCTATAGGGTCGTTATAGGATCATTATAGGATTTACAGAATCCTTATAGGATGTATATGTTCATTATAGGATTTATATTGTATGGGGCTGGCAGCACACCTGCACAGCACCAGCTGTAGGGGATTTATAGGGTCAGTATGGGGTCTGTAGGGTCAATATAGGGTCTATAGGATCCTTATAGGGTCATTACGGGATCTATAGGGGCGTTATAGGATGCATAGGTTCATTATAGGATTTATAGTGTCAGGGCTGGCAGCACACCTGGCACAGCACCAGCTGTATAGGGGATTTATAGGGTCAGTATGGGGTCTGTAGGGTCCCTATAGGGTCTATAGGGTCATTAAGAGGTCTGTAGGGCTGTTATAGGGTTTTAGGGTCATCATGGGATTTGTAGGGCCGTTACAGGATCCATAGGGTCGATATAGGATTTATATGGTATGGGGCTGGCAGCACACCTGGCACATGACACATGACACGTATGACACGTATGACACACAACACGTATGACACATGACATGTGTGACACACGGCACGTATGACATGTGACACGTGACACATTATGACACGTGACACGTATGACGTATGTGACATGTATGACGTGACATGACACGTGACACATATGACATATATGACGTGATACGCATGACACACAACACATATGACACATGACAAGCGTGACACATGACATGTATGATGTGTATGACACGTGACACGTATGACATATGTGACATGTATGACACGTGACCCACCTCGTGCAGCCCCTTGCTGGTGCACAGCAGCCAGAGGGGGTGGCTTATGACAGATATGACCCATATAACACACAACACATGACATGTATGACACGTATGATACATGACACGTGTGACACGTGACACGTATGACGTATATGACACGTATGACACGTGACCCACCTCGTGCAGCCCCTTGCTGGCACACAGCAGCCAGAGAGGGGGTAACAGAGGTGACATAGGACCCATATAACACACGACATATGACACGATGACACATATGACACGACACGCATGACATGTGACACGTATGACGTATATGACACATGACCCACCTCGTGCAGCGCACAGCAGCCAGAGGGGGGGTGACTTATGACAGATATGACCATATAACACACGACACATGACATGTATGACCCGTATGACACATGACACGCGTGACACATGACATGTATGACGTATATGACATACATGACACGTGACCCACCTCGTGCAGCGCACAGCAGCCAGAGGGGGGGTGACTTATGACAGATATGACCCATATATCACACGACACACAACACGTATGACATGTATGACACATGACACGCGTGACACGTGACACATATGACATATATGACATGTATGACACATGACCCCACCTCGTGCAGCGCACAGCAGCCAGAGGGGTGGTGACATACGACAGGTATGACCCATATATCACATGACACATGACATGTATGACCCGTATGACACATGACACGCGTGACACGTGACACGTATGACGTATATGACACGTGACCCACCTTGTGCAGCCCCTTGCTGGCACAAAGCAGCCAGAGGAGGAGTGACATACAACAGGTATGACCCATATATCACATGACATGTATGACCCGTATGACACATGACACATGTGACACATGACACATATGACGTGTATGACACGTGACCCACCTCGTGCAGCCCCTTGCTGGCACAAAGCAGCCAGAGGAGGAGTGACATACGACAGATATGACCCATATATCACATGACACATGACATGTATGACCCGTATGACACATGACACGTGTGACACATGACACGTATGACGTATATGACACGTATGACACGTGACCCACCTCGTGCAGCCCCTTCCTGGCACACAGCAGCCAGAGGAGGAGTGACATACGACAGATATGACCCATATACCACACAACACATGACATGTATGACCCGTATGACACATGACACGTGTGACACATGACACGTATGACATATATGACATGTATGACACATGACCCACCTCGTGCAGCGCACAGTAGCCAGAGGGGTGGTGACATACGACAGATATGACCCATATACCACACGACACATGACATGTATGACCCGTACGACACATGACACGCGTGACACGTGACACATATGACATGTATGACACGTGACCCACCTCGTGCAGCCCCTTCCTGGCACAAAGCAGCCAGAGGAGGAGTGACATACGACAGGTATGACCCATATATCACATGACATGTATGACCCGTATGACACATGACACATGTGACACATGACACATATGACATGTATGACACGTGACCCACCTCGTGCAGCCCCTTCCTGGCACACAGCAGCCAGAGGGAGGAGTGACATACGACAGATATGACCCATATATCACATGACACATGACATGTATGACCCGTATGACACATGACACGCATGACACGTGACACGTATGACGTATTTGACACGTGACCCACCTCATGCAGCCCCTTGCTGGCACACAGCAGCCAGAGGGAAGAGTGACATACGACAGGTATGACCCATATATCACATGACACATGACATGTATGACCCGTATGACACATGACACGTGTGACACATGACACGTATGACATATATTGACATGTATGACACATGACCCACCTCGTGCAGCGCACAGCAGCCAGAGGGGGTGGTGACATACGACAGATATGACCCATATACCACACGACACATGACATGTATGACCCGTACGACACATGACACGCGTGACACGTGACACATATGACATGTATGACACGTGACCCACCTCGTGCAGCCCCTTGCTGGCACAAAGCAGCCAGAGGAGGAGTGACATACGACAGGTATGACCCATATATCACATGACACATGACATGTATGACCCGTACGACACGACACGCGTGACACGTGACACATATGACATATATGACATGTATGACACATGACCCACCTCGTGCAGCACACAGTAGCCAGAGGGGTGGTGACATATGACAGGTATGACCCATATACCACACGACACATGACATGCATGACCCGTATGACACATGACACGCATGACACATGACACGTATGACATATATGACATGTATGACACATGACCCACCTCGTGCAGCCCCTTGCTGGCGCACAGCAGGCAGACGAGGGGGGCGGTGACGGGCACGGAGGACACGATGCTCAGCCCCCCCCATCAGCCAGACGTTCTCCAGGGCGCAGTCCTCCTGGGGGGGGGGGGGGGCAGGGGGCGGGGCTTAGAGGGGGCGGGGCACGCTAAGCCCGCCCCCCCCCCTCGCTCGGGGACACGCCCACCCCCCTCTGTCACCTCCCCCCCTCCACCATCGTAAATTGGGGTCCCCTTAATTGGGGACCCCGCCTTAATTAGGGGACCCCCCCAAAGTGGGAATCCCTCTTAATTAGGGGACCCCTCCTTAATTAGGGGGGACCCCCTCTTAATTGTGGACACCCCTTAATTAGGGGACACCCTCTTAATTAGGGGACCCCCCCTTAATTAGGGGGACACCCTCTTAATAGGGGACACCCCCTTAATTAGGGACACCCTCTTAATTAGGGGACCCCCCCTTAATTAGGGGGACACCCTCTGAATTAGGGGACCCCCTCTTAATTAGGGGACCCCCCCTTAATTAGGGGACCCCACCTTAATTGGGGACTGCCGCTTAATTAGGGGACCCCCCTAATTGGGAATCCCTCTTAATTAGGGGACCCCCCTTAATTAGGGGACACCCTCTTAATTAGGGGACTCCACTTTAATTGGGATCGCCCTTTAATTAGGGGACCCCCCCAAAGTGGGAATCCCTCTTAATTAGGGGACCCCCCCCTTAATTAGGGAACACCCTCTTAATTAGGGGACCCCACCTTAATTGGGACCGGCCCCTTAATTAGGGGACTCCACCTTAATTGGGATTACCCTTTAATTAGGGGACCCCCCTAATTGGGAATCGCTCTTAATTAGGGGACCCCCCCCCTTAATTGGGGATCCCCCCCTAAATGGGACCCCCCTAATTGGGGAAGCCCCCCTAATTGGGGAACCCCCCTTAATTAGGGGACCCCCCTTAATTAGGGGACCCCCTTTAATTAGGGACCCCCCCCTTAATTGAGAACCCCCTAAATGGGACCCCCCCCAATTGGGAAACCCCTTAATTGAGGGAAACGCCCTTAATTGGGGACCCCCCTCCTTAATTGGGACCCCCCCCCAGAGCCTCCTATGGGGGGGGTCCCATGGGTGCTGGGGGGGTCCTGGGGTGTGTGGGGACCCAGGGAAAGTTTTGGGGGGGGTCCCAGGGGTCTGGGGGGGGGGGTCAGGGGGCTGGGGGGGTGCTGGGGGGGGGGTCAGGGTGCTGGGGGGGGGTCAGGGTGATGTGGGGGGGTCAGGGAAAATTTGGGGGGGGGGGGTCCCAGGGGTCTGGGGGGGGTCAGGGTGCTATGGGGGTGCTATAGGGGTGCCGTGGGGGGGGGTCAGGGCACTATAGGGGTGCCATGGGGGGGTCAGGGTGCTATAGGGGTGCTATGGGGGTACTGGGGGGGTCAGGGTGCTCTGGGGGGGTCAGGGAAAATTTGGGGGGGGGGTCCCAGGGGTTTGGGGGGGGGTCAGGGTGCTATGGGGGATGCCATGGGGGGGTCAGGGTGCTATAGGGGTGCCATGGGGGGGGGTCAGGGTGCTGTGGGGGGGTCAGGGTGCTATAGGGGTGCTATGGGGGTACTGGGGGGGGTCAGGGTGCTCTGGGGGGGTCAGGGAAAATTTGGGGGGGGGGTCCCAGGGGTTTGGGGGGGGGTCAGGGTGCTATGGGGGATGCCATGGGGGGGGTCAGGGTGCTGTGGGGGGGTCAGGGTGCTATAGGGGTGCTATGGGGGTGCTGTGGGGGGGGTCAGGGTGCTGGGGGGGGGGGTCAGGGAAAATTTGGGGGGGGGGTCCCAGGGGTCTGGGGGGGGGTCAGGGGGCTATGGGGGGTGCCATGGGGGGGGGGTCAGGGTGCTACGGGGGGGGTCAGGGGTGCTATAGGGGTGCCGTGGGGGGGGTCAGGGTACTAAAGGGGTGGGGGGTCCCAGGGGGTCTGGGGGGGGTCAGGGTGGCATGTGGGGTGCTAGGGGGGGGTCAGGGTGCTAATGGGGGGGTCAGGGTGCTATGGGGGTGCCGTGGGGGGGTCAGGGTGCCGGGGGGGGGGGGTTTTGGGGTGCCCCCACCTTGAAGTCGACCCGCAGGCGGTGCACCCCGTCGCTGGGCCGTGCTTTTCCCGACCACCCGTTGGGGGGGGGGCCCCAGGGTGCCCGGAGACCCCCAGTCCTGGAGGGGGGGGGGACAACAAGAGGGGGGGGGAGCATCAGTGGCTGCCCCCCCCCAACCCCATTTTATCCCCCCCCCACCCCCCAAAAAAAGCCGTATCATGAGATCCCCACCCAGAGCCCCCCCCCCACCCATGGGTGCCCTCCCAGAGCCCCCCCTGCACCCATGGGTGCCCCCCCCCCCCATGGGACCCCCCCCAAAGTGTGCCCCCCCCATGAACCCCCCCCATAGACCCCACCCTCCATGGGTTCTCCCCCCCATGGGACCCCCCCCAAGGGACCCCACCCCAATGGGTGCCCCCCCCCCCCCCCCAGCACCCATGGGTGCCCCCCCTCCCCCCCCCACCTTCTCGGGGCGCCTCCGGGCCCGCAGCTGCAGCACGGGCTGGAGGGGGGCGCGGCGGGGCCGGGGGGGCTCCTCCGCCTCCATCGGTGCTTCTGGGGGGGGGGGGGTAGGGGGGCGGTGAGGGCACGGACAACCCCCCCCCGGACCCCAAATCCCCCCTAACAACCCCAATAACCCCCCCATGACCCCATAACCCCCACACACACCCTGACCCCATAACCACCCCCATAACCCCACAACCCCCCCATAACCCCATAACCCCCCCATAACCCCCCCATCACCCCCCCACACACCCCATGACCCCATAACTGACCCCACAACCCCCCCCATAACCCCACAACCCCCCCATAACCCCACAACCCCCCCATAACCCCATCACCCCCCCACACCCCCCATAACCCCACAACCCCCCCAATCCCCCATAACCCCATGACCCCCCATAATAACCCCAAATCCCCCCCTGACCCCATACACCCCCATACCCCCCCCATACCCCCCCCCACCCCACAACCCCCCCTGACCCCATAACCCCCCCCCATAACCCCACAACCCCCTCTGACCCCATAACCCCCCCATAACCCCATAACCCCCCCCTGACCCCATACCCCCCCATAACCCCCCTGACCCCATAACCCCACAACCCCCCCCTGACCCCACAACCCCCCCATAACCCCATAACCCCATACCCCCAATGACCCCCTGACCCCATACCCCCCCATAACCCCCCCACAACCCCCCCAATCCCCCATAACCCCACAACCCCCCCTGACCCCATAACCCCCCCCATAACCCCCCATAACCCCCCCCACCCCACAACCCCCCCTGACCCCATAACTCCCCCATAACCCACCCATAACCCCCCCACACCCCCCATCACCCCCCCACCCCCCCAATCCCCCATACCCCCCCATAACCCCACACCCCCCCCCGCCCCCATAACCCCATACCCCCCCATACCCCCCCCATACCCCCAAATGACCCCATAACCCCCCCGACCCCACAACCCCCCCCTGACCCCATGACCCCACAACCCCCCCCTGACCCCATAACCCCACACCCCCCCCTGACCCCACACCCCCCCCCCGCCCCCCATAACCCCCCCCCCCCCCTCACCGTGGGGGCTGGGGGCCGCCTCGTCGCCGTCGGAGGGGGTTGGGGAGGGGGGGGCGCAGGGCCGGGGGCGGGGGCGGAGGGCTCGGCGCCCCGAGCGCCTGGGGGGGGGGGGGCGTCGCCGCCTCCTCCCCCCCCGCCCCCCCCCCCTTCCGCTTCGGCCCCTCCCCCTCCCCCCCCCGCCGCCGCCCCTCCCCCTCCCCCTCCCCCTCCCGCCGCCCCTCCCCCTCCCCCTCCCCCCCCCCCCGCGCCCTCCCCCGGCCCCCCCCCGGCTTCGTCCCCGGAGTCGTCCCCGGAGTCCCACGGCGCCGCCCGCGGGGGGGGCACGGCCTGAAATAGAGGGGGGGGGGGGGGGGAAATTAGGGGATTGGGGGGGAAGTTTGGGGTCGTGAACAACCCCCCCCCCCCCCTAAATAAAAAGGGGGCCTCTGGGATGCTGTTGGCCTTTTGGGGTCGCCGGGTGCTCAGGGTGCACCCCCGTGGCCCTATAGCCCCCCCCCCCCCCGGCCCTATAGCCCCCCCGTGGCCCTATATCTCCCCATGGCCCTATAGCCCCCCCATGCCCCCCATGAGCCTATATCCCCCCCCCGCCCTATAGCCCCCCCATGACCCCCCCCATGGCCCTATAACCCCCCCCATGGCCCTATAGCCCCCCCTGTGCCCCCCCATGAACCTATATCCCCCCCAGTGGCCCTATATCCCCCCCCATGGCCCTATATCACCCCCATGCCTTTATATCCCCCCTCCGTGGCCCTATATCCCCCCCATGGCCCCCCCGTGGCCCTATAACCCCCCCAGTGGCCCTATAGCCCCCCTATGGCCCTATATCCCCCCCATGCCCCCCCCATGGCCCTATATCCCCCCCATAGCCCCCCCCGTGGCCCTATATCCCCCCCCATGCCCCCATATCCCCCTCATGGCCATATATCCCCCCCATATCCCCCCAATGACCCCAAATCCCCCCCCCACATCCCCATGCCCCCCCCCATGACCCATATCCCCCCCACGTCACCATTACGTCCCCATATCCCCCCCATATCCCCCCAGTGACCCCAAATCCCCCCCCGTGACCCCAAATCCCCCCCCCCGTGACCCCATATCCCCCCCCGGCCCCATAACATCCCCATCCCCCCCCCCGTGGCCCTATAACCCCCCAGGTCCCCCCCATGCCCCCATCCCCCCCCCATAACCCTATATCCCCCCCACACCCCCCCTTGTCCCCAAATGTCCCCAGCTGTCCCCAACCCCCCCTGCCCTAAATGCCCCCAAATGTCCCCAAAGTCCCCAAAATCCCCCAAAATGACCCCAAAATGCCCCCCCCCCCCGTACCTCTGTCCCGTCCCGGCTCTGTCCCTGCTCGGGGACCATGTGGCCGGGGGGAGGGGACAGGGGGGGGGAGGGGACACCTGGGGGTGGGGGGGGGAGGGGACACCGGAAGGGGACACCTGGGGGGGGAGGGGACACCTGGGGGGGGAGGGGACACCTGGGGGGAGGGGCAGAGGGACACAGGGGATGTGGGGGGGGGGAGGGGGCAGAGCAGGGTCCTGGGTGTCCCTACCGGCCCCGAGACCCCCCCCCCAAGACCCTACAGGAACCCCACAGGGCCCCGGGGACCCCAAAATGTCCTATAGGGTCACACAGACCCCCCAATACCCCATAGGGCCCCAAGGACCCCATAGGACCCCACAGACCCCCCAATACCCCATAGGGCCCCATAGGGCCCCAGGGACCCCCCATTACCCCATAGAGCCCCAGGGACCCCCCAATACCCCATATGGCCCCATAGGACCCCACAGACCCTCCCCAACACCCCATATGATCCCAGAGACCCCCCATATGTCCCACATGGCCCTACAGACCCGCCACTACCCCATAGGACCCCATGGACCCCCCAACACCCTACAGGACCCCACAGACCCCCCATATGTCCCATAGGGCCCCATAGGACCCCACAGATCCCCCATTACCCTGTAGGACCCCAGGGACCTCACAATACCCCATAGGGCCCCATGGACCCCCCAATACCCCATAAGGCCCCATAGGACCCCATGGACCCCCCAGTACCCCATAAAGCCCCAGGGACTCCCCAATACCCCATAAGACCCCACAGACCCCCAATACCCCATAGGACCCCAGGGACCCCCCAATACCCCATAGGGCCCCATGGACCCCCAATACCCTATAGGGCCCCATAGACCCCCCATTACCCTATACAACCCCATGGACCCCCTAATACCCCATAGGGCCCCATTGATCCCCCCAATACCCTGTAAGACCCCATAGGACCCCACAGACCCCCCCCCAGTACCCCATAGGGCCCCATAGGACCCCATGGACACCCCAATACCCCATAGGGCCCCAGGGACCCCCCAATACCCCATAAGATCCCACAGACCCCCCAATACCCCATAGGGCCCCATTGGACCCCATGGACTCCCAACACCCCACAGGACCCCACAGACCCCCCGTATGTCCCATAGGGCCCCATAGGACCCCACAGACCCCCCCAATACCCCACAGGGCCCCACAGACCCCCCCCAGTACCCCATATGGCCCCATAGGACCCCACGGACCCCCCAATACCCCATAGGGCCCCATGGACACCCCAATACTCCATAGGGCCCCAGGGACCCCCAAATATCCTATAGGACCCCATAGACCACCTAATGTCCCATAGGGCCCCATGGGACCCCACAGATGCCCCATTACCCCATAGGGCCCCAGGGACACCCCATTACCCCATAGGGCCCCACGGACCCCCCAATACCCCATAAGGCCCCATAGGGCCCCAGGGACCCCCCATTACCCCATAAGACCCCACAGACCCCCCAGTACCCCACAGGGCCCCATAGGATCCCAGGGACCCCCCAGCACCCCATAGAAACCCATGGACCCCCCATATATCCCATATGGCCCCACAGACCCCCCATTACCCCATAGGGCCCTATAGGACCCCATGGACCCCCCAATACCCCATTGGCCCCAGGGACCCCACAAATGTCCTATAGGGCGCCAGGGACCACCCTAATGTCCCATAGGGCCCCACAGACCCCTCATTACCCCATATGGCCCCATAGGACCCCACGGACCCCCTAATGTCCCATATGGCCCTACAGGGCTCCACAGACCCCCCCCCCAGTACCCCATAGGACACCAGGGACCCCCCAAATGTCCTATAGGGCCCCATAGACCCCCTAATATCCCATGGGACCCCATATGACTACACAGACCCCCCAGTATCCCATAAGACCCCACAGATCCCCCACATATCCCATATGGCCCCATAAGACCCCACAGACTCCCCATTACCCCATAGGACCCCACAGACTCCCAATATCCCATATGACCCCATAGGACCCCACAAACCCCCTCATGCCCCATAAGGCCCCATAGGGGTCCACAGACCCCCCAAATATCCCATAGGACCCCACAGACCCCCTCAATATCCCATAGGACCTCATAGGACCCCATAACGTCCCATAGGGCCCCATAGGTCCCCACATTACCCTATAGGACCCCATGGACCCCGCAATACCCCATACGGCCCCATAGGGTTCCACTGGGCCCCCAGTAACCTGTATGGCCCCATATGGCCCCCCACTGCCCCATAGGACCCCATAGACCCCCCTCATACCCTATACGGCCCCATATGGCCCCATAGGCCCCCCACTGCCCCACAGGACTCCCCAGACCCCCCAGCACCCCATACGGCCCCATAGGGCCCCCAGAGCCTCCCACAGACCCTATAGTCCCCCACAGCCCCTATAGGCCCTATAGCCCCCCCATAGCCCCCTATAGACACCCACAGCCCCATATGGCCCCCTATAACCCCTATAGCCCCCTATAGCCCCCATATCCCATATATATCCCCTATATTCCCCTCATATCCCCCCCAAATCCCCTATATCCCTATAAATCCCCCATACCCCTCATTTCCCCTACAAATCCCCTATATCCCCCATTATATCCCATATAATCCCCCATACCCCCCAAATCCCCCATATATCCCCTATATCCCCCAAATCCCCTACATATCCTATCCCCTCAATCCCCTATATCCCCCATACCCCCCACATCCCTATAAATTCCCCATACCCCCACAATCCCCTATACCCCCCATATCCCCCATATCCCCTATATATCCCCCAAATCTCCTATAAATCCCTATATATTCCCCCATCCGCTATATATCTCCTATATCCCCCCAAATCCCCTATAAATCCCCTATACTCCCCATACCCCCCCAAACCCCTATATCCCCTGTAACCCCCCCATATCCCATATATATCCCCTATACCCTCATCCCCTATAAATCCCCTATATCCCCCATACCCCCCAAATCTCCTATAAATCCCCTATATCCGCCATACACCCCCCAGTCCCCTATAAATCCCCTATACCTCCCATATCCCCCAAATCCCCTATATCCCCCATAACCCGCCCCACATCCCTTATATCCCCCATATCCCCTATATATCCCCCATACCTCCCATACCCCACCCCACCCCCTATATCCCCCCATACGCTATAAATCCCCTATATCCCCTGTACTTCCCAATCCCCTATAAATCCCCTATATCCCCCATACCCGCCAAATCCCCTGTAAATCCCCTATATACCCCATACCCCCCTAATCCCCTATATCCCATATTTCCCTATACCCCCAAATCCCCTATATCCCCCCAAATCCCCTATACCCCCAAATCCCCTATAAATCCCCTACAAATCCCCTATACCCCCCATATCCCCTATATCCCCCCCAAATCCCCTATACCCCAAATCCCTATAAATCCCCTACAAATCCCCTACACCCCCAAATCCCCTATAAATCCCCTATACCCCCCATATCCCCTATATCCCCCAATCCCCTATATCTCCCCCAAATCCCCTATACCCCCCATATCCCCCATCCCCTACAAATCCCCTATACCCCAAATCCCCTATAAATCCCCCACAAATCCCCTATACCCCCCAATCCCCTACAAATCCCCCCCAAATCCCCTATACCCCCAAATCCCCTATATGCCCCATTTCCCCTATAAATCCCCTATACCCCCCCCAATCCCCTATATCCCCCCAAATCCCCTATACCCCCCAATCCCCTACAGATCCCCTACAAATCCCCTATACCCCAATCCCCTACAAATCCCTATACCCCCCAATCCCCTATAAATCCCCTATACCCCCCAATCCCCTATATCCCCCCCATACCCCTCCCATCCCCCAATCCCCTATATCCCTCCAATCCCCTATACCCCCCATACCCCCCCATCCCCCATAAATCCCCTACAAATCCCCTATACCCCCCATACCCCCCCATCCCCTACAAATCCCCTATACCCCCAATCCCCTATAAATCCCCTATACCCCCATATCCCCAATCCCCCTATATCCCCCATATCCCCTATACCCCCCAAATCCCCTATACCCCCCATACCCCCCCATCCCCCACAAATCCCCTATACCCCCAAATCCCCCATAAATCCCCTACAAATCCCCTATACCCCCCATACCCCCCAAATCCCCCCCATGCCCCCCAATCCCCTATAAATCCCCTACAAATCCCCTATACCCCCAAATCCCCTACAAATCCCCTATACCCCCCAATCCCCCATAAATCCCTCCAAATCCCATATACCCCCAATATCCCCTATATCCCCCCAATCCCCTATACCCCCCATCCCCTCCCATCCCCTACAAATCCCCTATACCCCCAATCCCCTACAAATCCCCTACAAATCCCCTATAAATCCCCTATACCCCCCAATCCCCTATAAATCCCCTATACCCCCCAATCCGCTATATCCCCTCCAATCCCCTATACCCCCCATATCCCCCAATCCCCTACAAATCCCCTATACCCCCAATCCCCTACAAATCCCCTACAAATCCCCTATACCCCCCAATCCCCCATAAATCCCTCCCAAATCCCCTATACCCCCAATATCCCCTATATCCCCCCAATCCCCTATACCCCCCATACCCCCCAAATCCCCCCCATACCCCCCAATCCCCTATAAATCCCCTACAAATCCCCTATACCCCCCATATCCCCTATACCCCCCATCCCCTATAAATCCCCTACAAATCCCCTATACCCCCAATCCCCTACAAATCCCCTACAAATCCCCTACAAATCCCCTATACCCCCCATATCCCCTATATCCCCCCAATCCCCTATACCCCCCATACCCCTCCCATCCCCTACAAATCCCCTATACCCCCAATCCCCTACAAATCCCCTACAAATCCCCTACAAATCCCCTATACCCCCAATCCCCTACAAATCCCCTACAAATCCCTACAAATCCCTATATCCCACCTTTCCGCGCCAGCCGTTCCAGCTTCCTGGCCTCGATCTTGTCACACTTGCGGTACCTGGGGGGGGGCAGGGGGGGGGTCAGGGGGGATTTGGGGCCACCCCAAAAAGGGTTTTGGGGTCCCCCGGGGCACCCCCCCCGTTTTGGGGTCCCCCGTTACTATAGGGTAAATCCCCGGCACCAACGAGGATCCCAAAACCCTTTGGGGCTCCCCTATGGCTTTTGGGGTCTCTTAGGGTCTTGGGGAGCACTTGTAGGGTTTTGGGGTCCCTTTGTAGGGTTTTGGGGTCACCTTGTAGGGTTTTGGGGTCCCCCCATTCTGCTCCCCCATTATAGGATCCCCATCACTTTAGGATAAAACCCAGGCACCCCACAAGGACCCCAAAGCCTTTTGGGGTTCCCCTGTGGCTTTTGGGGTCTCTTAGGGTCTTGGGGAGCCCTTGTAGGGTTTTGGGGTGCCCTTGTAGGGTTTTGGGGTCCCCCCATTCTGCTCCCCTTTTATAGGATCCCCATCACTTTAGGATACATTCTGGGCACCCAACAAGGACCCCAAAA